>NC_090859.1:7342112-7624612 GCF_024217435.2 Syngnathus scovelli
CCTAGTGTTCCTGAGCTGTAGTAGTGTGTTCCAAAGCGTTGAAAGATGTTTCTGTAGAGGGCGTAGTTGTATTCAAGAGGAAGAGCATGGAGGAACTTAAGGAAAGGCCCAGATAAGACCAAATCGCTTGGGTCCCGCACTTTGAATGTGGAAATGGGCAGAATCTGGTGCACCCGGAAAAAAGTGGAATCCTAACACGAGAAAAGATTAGGTTTACTATACAGGTATGTCAACTTGAGAGCATCAGTTGACTTCAGCAAAAAGATATGAGTAGAATTTATAATAGCGGAGTTAGTGATGTCATTGGTGGTCGCGTCATTCTGATGCTAAATATTTGCATTTGCATTTATTTTTTGCTCACGCACAGTTTTCTTTGAAGCCTCAAATGCATCCTTTGATTTCATATGTGACATCAAAAAGGGTAAAAAACAAAAGATATGTTTGTCTCTCTCCTCTTCAGTGGAGGTCTTCACATCAATGGACTCAGAGTGCACAGGGGTGGGAGCTGCGGTGAAGTCTTCGATCACACCAACCTTTATGACCACAATAACAATGAGAATTCATGTCCATTGGATTTTTTTTCAGAGAGGATACTAAAATGATTTATTTTCTTTTTGCCTTATAACCCATTTCATTCTTAGCAGGACTTTAGACTATCCGTGTATAAAAATTGCACTTAACACATAATAAACATTTGACACAAAAGATATAAAGAAAACAGGCAATATACACTGACAATTAAGTCTCCAGTTGGTTAAATAAAAATGCAAAGTATATTTTTATTATTATTATTGTTATTAAAATTTCCAATGATGACTTACTGTGGTAAATACAATGAAACCCATTATATCCGCTCCAATGCATTTGGACAGGACTGTAGTTTGCCTTACCTTAATTTCAAAGCTCTCAAAGTTGTGAGGTATCCGATGATAAAGCAGTGTGCTTTGAGGCCTCTTGATGATGCAATTTCCTCCCATAAACATGTTGTCCAGGACTGCCCCCCGCGGCTCATTTGCCAATGCATCAAACCTACAAACCAATATATCAGTGAGTTGGTAAATCTGGAAAGGTTTGAATTAAATATCCAGCTTTTTTCCACCTACCCCAACCAAGTGGGTTAAAATAATTCAGTCTTTAATGAAAGTAATGTTTTGGAATGTGAGAGCAATGCAAGTTACTGTGTTCAACTGATATTCCACCATTTTATGGGACACAACAGGAAGGAATGCAAGAACAAGTCCCAGTAATCGGAGTAGTGATGCTTTGACCTTTATCTTACCCATTCCCCACCAAGTCAGCACCAGGAGCCACTCTCTTATCAGCTGGACATACAACTTTGAAGTCATCACAGTCCCTCTCATCAGAGTTATCGTCACAGTCGTTTTGTTTGTTGCAAGTTAGTGTGGCGTTAATGCAACGTCCTGAATCAGAAAGGGGAGAATTAAGAAGCAAAGTGACCAAAATTCTGTTAATAAAAGGGTTGCAATGGTTTTATAATTTTATTATGTTTTTACTTTCCAGTTAGTTTTGTTGTTTTTATAGAGTGGGTTACTTCATTTTTATTCATTCATTCATTTTATTCCTTTTCCCCAAAACCATTTGCTTTAATTTATTTTTTTTGGATCAGTTTTAGTTTCACTTTTAGCTAAGCAACTTTTTATCTGTACAACAAACAATGATACAGAAATAAAAATTTAAACTAAACCCTGAAAGCACAAATAAGAAAGGGAGTGATGCTCACTATAATTTTAGTTATTTTAGTTTTCGTTTTTTTAAAGCACTGATTTTTATTTTTTTTATTTAACAAAAATTTGGTTTCAATTTTGGTTTTGTTATTTCGTTCATTTTGGTCAGCTATTTTTTCAACTATTAAAAAACATGTTCACTATAATTTTAGTTATTTTGTTTCATGTTTTTTAAAGGACTTATTTTTATTTAATTTATTTAACAAAAATGTTTCAATTTTGTTTTTGTTATTTCGTTCATATTTGTCAACTATTATAATATTGGTTAATACAAGACACAATAATTTAAATACAATACAGCAATTCAAAACAAGCAGACAATACAATCATTATGAAATGTTGTTGTTATTTCGATTACTCAAGTGGAGGATACTGTTTAAATAAACCTGCAATCCCAACAGAAAGCGCACTGCCTTTACCATTGTCACATTTAAAGTTGTCTCTGCAGTCGACTGGTGCCAACTTGCACTCTGTGGCAGGATAACATGGCCTCTCCTCCATCAGTTCCACACTGCATGGTTCACCACCAAACTGGGATGGTGTCTGGATAGCCCTGGTCCGTAACTATGACACCATGAATAAAAAAAACAATCACGCTAGCAGCAATATACAGTATTTGTTGGAAAGAGAGAAACAATTACAAGAATAGTTATTGTTATATTTTATTTCTTATATGCTCACGCAATCCGTCCAATGTATGTGATTGATTCGTATGAATTGAAATTATTATAAAACTGAAATGTACTAAGTGCAAAGAGCCTTGTACTGGTTTTGCAATGTGTCTTGCCTGTTTCTTGGCACAGGATGAGCAGTCAGACCAGGGCCCAAATTCTGTCAGCAGGCAATTTATGGGACAAGCCTGCACATTACAAGCCCTTCTGTCACGTTTCTCACACAGCTGATGACAGCTGCTCTTCCAGTAGTAATCATCATATTGAAATGTTCTATTAAATGGATATGAACAAAACAAATATTTTTCATCAGACTCCATGGTCCACCAATTTTGACTTGTTTTACCTATGTCTGCTCTGCGTGCCCTGGTTGCATGTTCGGGAACAAGAAGACCAAGAGCCCCATGGGTAGCGATTACAGAAACAAGATAGACCGGTAGTTATCAGACTGAGGAGATGGAGGAGCAGAAACAAACTTGTGGAGTCCATCAGGAAGGTTGCCAGAAAGACCCTGAAGGAGATGAAGAAAGGTTGGACCCCCCCTACACACACACATAAATATAACATTTTCTCATGATTTTCTGAAATGCTATTTTAAAAATCTATCGAGAGCATCAACAATAATGATAACTATTCCTAACTACTAAATATTGAAATATATCAAATATCATGAAGCTCTAATATTTGGAATTCCTCATTGAATTGAATAGAACCAATAATGATGGCAGACATACACAAATTATACAACAATCGATATTACTTCATTTGCTGCTAAATGAATTAAAAACAGTTGCATTGAGCTATTAACTATAATTATTAATGTAACTATATAATTATAATGAACTATAATTTTCCACTTCATGTGTCTGCATGCATTGTTCAAAGAGAATGTTTTAAAGTTATGCAGGAACAACACAAAACAGAAATTGATTAAATAATGTGACTCACCACAGACAGTGTTGCCTTCTTAGCCAATATCTGTTGAGTTTGGGATGTTGTCTGCACTGCAGGCAGAACTGAATGTGAACTGAAGTCTGTGTTGACAGGTATTTATAAATAAAACTTGCCTCTGGAATTACTCCAGAAAGCCTTGGATCAACTTTTCTGTGCAGCATTCCCAGAAACTTGCAAACAGGCGCAAATTTTTTGATAACAAAATTCTGAACACGAAGTAACATAAACCATTTGTCCCGCCTCACCCCAAAATTACGGGAAGTTAAACGCTGAGGAGTTTCCCATCTGCAAGATATGCTCCAGATGTGTTGTGTTCAATCATGATGCTTTCATATTCAAAGATAAGAAAACATTTTCCCCCTGAAATTTCACAATCTTGCACTCCTTCAAAACTCAATATTTATGACAAGAGTTACACAAATTCTTAAAAGTGCAAAATAAATAAATAAATAAATAAATAAATAAACAACCCCCTGACTGGATAGAAAACTTTATTCACATTATAAAATTAAGCTGTACATACATAGCAGTTGCTTGTCTACATAGAAGGACACTAACTACACAATACATGCTGTGATAGAAAAAATACACAAGAAAAGAAAAGTTCCACATAAATACAAACTTTACAAATGACCATACAATACATTGCATTTACATTCAATGGAGAAACAACCAGTATAACAGATCAATGTTATGAGTGAATTTTGTCTTGAGCTGGAATTGTGTTCAGTCTATTTTGAGGCTGGGAGCCGAGCCGTTCCCCTTCCCAAAAGTTGTAAAGCTGAAAAAGACATTGTTTGGCATGCTATTTATCAAAACAACTCCAGGGTCTACTCATGTCCACTAGTGGCGTAGGGCAATGATCAATTCCCTCATGCATAATAGAAAACTATCATGACGCACTTAAATCTCCATTCATGAATACTGACAATTATCACTTGGCGTCTGGGGAAAGAATATAAACTTAGAGAAGCTCAGATGAGGCCAGTTTTGTCTTAAATTGGGGTGGCTGGGAAATGTTCTTTTATTTCACTAGATCACTGATCTTCAACGACTGATTGAAAGGAAAACAGTGAGATGATCTCACTGAGATCATTCAAATTAAATATCATGCTAGTAAATCTTGCAGTTTGAGACATGTCATAGTCGACTGAAAAGCACCGAGCAACCAGTACAGCCATGCATCAACACTATAAGGGTGAAATCAAAGACGGACAACATCTACAAAGAAAAACATTGAGACATATCAAATATTATCTGCAATTCCCATTCAGCCTCTCTAAAACCAAACACATAATCGGAACCAGTTGTGTGTATGCAACATAACACCAATTACGCTATTTTGTCCACAGTGTGTACCTACTGTGAAGCAAACACTGTGCTGTTAAACACTGTGTATTGTGACACACATTATGACAGGATATAAGCACAGCGAGAAAACCAAAACAATGATAATGCTTGTGCATAGCCCAAATATATACAATTTAATTCAATATACTGTATATGTTGAAAACTCAGTGATAACCTCCTAGAAATAGAACTAAAGGCTAAGAGGCTGATGGAATCTAAATAGTACAGTTTGTGGAAAGAAATAGCCACTAATCGTTAAATGCTCGAGGAATGTCCACTGACCAGGGACCAGCAGTTTACTTTAGAAGGATAAAAGAATAACCAAACGTTTTGATGTACAGTACATGATGAATTGAGTTCAGACTGTTAACCGGATACCATGCAGCAGAGTCCAGGGAAGCGTCTCTTCCTTTGGCGGACCAGCGGATGTGGAGTCAGATTCAACAAGCTGCTGTCGTCTGTGACACACAATGCTCACGTTCAAACATTACACGACAGTGATACTGTAGAAGATCCAAAATCCATAATTTTGTTTTCTTAAATGTTAAGTGAATTGCAAATGTGAGTAGTTGTTCCTCTACCATGGAGATAAAAAACAGTATTTATTCATTTATTTATTTATTGAAAATGTGCAATTAACATTTTTTTTTTAAAAGGTTTTTCACATTGTGATCTATAACCTGTACAACTGAAAAATTTCACAAGGGTAAGTAAAATGAAACAAATGAGATAATGTGGTTGTACAAGTGTGCACACCCTTTTGTAACTTGTGGAATGTGGCTGCATTCGGAGTAAACCAATTACGTTTAAACCCATGTTAAATGGGAAGATTGGCAGTAATGGTTGATTGTGGCAAAGTACTGTAGCTTGTGTATATTTTATCCGATGTTCTAAAATAGTCTTTTGAGATGTATCAGGAGCCACCATCAGACTTTCACAAGGCTGAACTACGATATTTATATGGTACAACAATCACTATATAATACATAAAATACAGGATAGTTTGAAATTTCTACTGGAATTGTTAAAATAGTAATCGTAAAATTCTAATTTTAGTTGTTACACACCTTGATTTTTCAGTGGCAAAGGCATCGTGTCCCTGAGTTTGCTGAGCAGATTTCTCATCTCCTGCATATCTCTGCCAAATCAAATAAAACCCCTTTCAGCATTTTTTTTCTCTCATTTTGTCCTACTAATCAACCAGTTAAGTCTCTCTGAAAAGTCAGCATACCTCTCTATGTTTTCAATATGGACTCCCACCAGCCACGGATCATGAGGGTAGTCAATGGGTGAGGAGGAGCGATCCTCGAGGATGGGAACATCAGAACTTTCGTCCACCCTGAAATCCATCTTCGGCTCTGAGTCAGTTCCTTGAGTGCCAAACACAAAATGATCAATGAATACTATTTTAACTGTTTATCTTAGTTCCTGAAATTGGTTTATAGTATAAGTGCACAGTTCTACTTTTGTGAGTTTGTATTATGGGACATCATCTGCCTTGTGATGTGATGTCGCTGTGCTATATAGTACTGGTACTTTTTCTGTGAAGCTGCAGCACCCCCAGCAGGCACATGGACTTTAGCATCTCCGTGATGAACATCTCCAGGCAACACTGCAGCTGGATGAAGAGCCGACATATCTCTGGGTGGATCTCTCCATCCTCTCGACTGCATCAGCAGGTGACAAGAGAAAAGTGGGAATTCATGACGGGCATGCAGTCGGTGAAACACGGGATGTGAGAACTAATCTCTAAAAAATAACAATTTAAACTCAGTAATAATCCTCAAGTGGAAAATTCTTGTACAGATAATATACGTAGAATATAGCTTGGTGCAAATCAATAAAAGAGAACATTACTTGATCTTGACTGACATTCATGAGGCTGTGACCTCTGGCTTATACATGTGTATGTAGAGTATGATGATTCATTAGGTGAACAAATGCAATGGATGTGAAATTCGAATACAAAACACATGGCCTATTTTGCGGCCAACAGTTGACACTAATCAGGGACTACTTGAATATGTTGGGAGTGTGTGTGTCCTAAGAGACGGGTAAACTCAAAAGATCAACTCTGATTCACCCAACGATTTGATGTGTTCAGGGGTCTCATCATAGGACAGAATTCTCTACAATGATATCACTATTGGGTAATATGTTAATTAAAGGTTGGCTGGGGCAGCTCAACACTTCAAATGTTGACTCTAGGCCTCTTGTGTGGATTTCATCAAACAATTTGGACAATCTTAAATAAAGAAAAATGTCTCGAAACGAGTTCTCGATTATTAAAATATAAGGCAATTCATCTGATCATCGATTTGTTGATTCATTTTAACACCACCACTGGTGACCATTCCATTTATGCTTTTCACTCAAAAAATTTGGGATTGGCTTTAGTTTACCTGTGTGACCTTAACAAGGCCAAGTATTATTAAAAATGGATGGATATCCAGGGGTTGATAGTAGTTACACTTTTAAATGACACAAATAAAAACATATATAATATGTCAATAGGCTTCTCGGCATACCACTATGCCATCCAAAATACATATTATAGTCATTCTGCAGTTTCATTCTGTGTCTACAAAACGAGGATAACCGTGCCATAATAACAAACGCAAATACCGTCTTTGTGTTTTTAAATGGAGAAGTTAGGGATGTGACGCCCCTTGCTTACCCAGACACAGCAATCAGGGCGAGGTCTTGGTGCGCAGTCCGAGCCATGGAGCATCCTTTAGCTCGCGTGTAGTGCATTTGAGCCCGCAGAGAT
Organism: Syngnathus scovelli; assembly: GCF_024217435.2. Taxonomy (NCBI): domain Eukaryota; kingdom Metazoa; phylum Chordata; class Actinopteri; order Syngnathiformes; family Syngnathidae; genus Syngnathus; species Syngnathus scovelli. The sequence goes on from NC_090859.1 coordinate 7,349,603, forward strand.
GGGCAGTCGGCTGACATCTCACCGACAGAAATGACCTGTTCTCTGTACAGCGCCACCAGGGTGTTGAATTCCTGCACAGTCTGAACCAAATAATCGGTTTGACGTTTTCCTCGCAGGCTGTTTACGTGCTTTGTGTTTTGCAAACGAATGGCAACAATGCACCCGCACACCCTGAAATCAGCCCCAGCGAGAAACTCACCATCCTGCTGCCGTCCACGGTGCTCTCCCGTTGCTCCAAATCCGTCTGCGCCCCTCTCGTGATGGGCAAGACACTGCCTGCAGATCTGGGGCGCTTTTTCCGCCCGCACGGTGCAGAACTCATGCATGCAGAGAGCGCCCGTCTTCCTCTGGAGATTTGCTGTGTCCTCTCAGCAGAGCACAAAGACGACACCAGTTCGGATACCGCAGAGGAGCGCAGTTAACGTTTGGAACCCCGGTTGAGGCGAATAGATTGGCTCCGGATGAGCACAGCGTCGAGGGGCGGAAGGACCGCCAGCAGCTCCCTCTGCATCCCCCAGCCGAGGAGAGTCACCTTCAGCCGCTCGTGAAGGCCGGGGGGGAGGCTCCGACGTCTTCCGCCGCACGCTCACGTGTGAGGAGGGAAACAAGTCGTCACCCTACCGCCTGACAATGTTAACCCATTATATACCACACAGACGGAGGAAACCCGAATCCGTGCCTATTTTTTGCAGTCTACCTTACAATACAGTAATCCCTTGTTTATCGCGGATAATTGGTTCCAAAAACCACCCGCGATAAGTGAAATACGCGAAGTACGGTAACCAACAAGAAGTACTGGGCAGGCGAACGAGTTAGCGAAAGGATGCTAATTCGTGATCGTGCTAACACGCCAAAACGTACTTCTAAAGGAATGTAAATGAACATTTGGAGCAATACTACATTGCCCTAAAGGTTAGACACGTTTCCTCAATTCAGAAGTTTTATTTTGACTTTTAAATGTTTTTTAATTTGGAAAATAAAACCGTGATGTAGTGAAGCTGCGGTAAACGAAACGCGAAGTAGCGAGGGATCACTGTACATGAATTTGGCTTTTTTTAATTGGTTTTAGATTCTCCAATATTAGTAATTAATTTGAGTAAGTCAAATCACTTGGGCCCAAGTGCATTTAAATGTACTAAATTTAGTACAGTTTTAGGTGTATATGTAGCCAACTGTGATGTCATTTTTAGTCAAAAACCGGCCCATGGGATGGATAAAAAAATTACTGCTTAACTCATATTCCAGAAATATTTTATTAATCAGAATGCTGTGTTTGGACTAGTTCTGCACGAAGTGAAGGCGGTTTTGAAGTACCCACTTTTCAGTGGTTGACTACATGATGCACAAGTGGAGATCATTCTTGCTCTATTTTACACACATCCACATTAACTCCACCCATGCACACTTAGACGGCAATATTGGCTAGGCTATATTGCAGAATTGCATTTTTGTTTGTGCTTTTGATTACCAATTTCTAACCATCTCTCACTGTTAATTTAGTCTGATTTGTCTTAAAATAACAACAACAAATGTGAAACCACTGAATTGTAAAATTTATATACATTTCCAGACCATATTTTTGAGAAATATGAACACTAAAACAAACAGGTTAACTTATGGCTGGATTCAGCCATGCAGTTAAGCAGAATAAAAATGTTCCTTAATAAAGAAAATAGAGCAGTAAAGTTCCTTGTAAACTATTGAATTCTCTTCCACGTGTTAAATACACAGGTAATACATGGACATAGCGAGGAACAGGAAAGTCAGTATCCAGATAGCTGGGTAAGGGGTGCATACCATGGCCAGTCCGATATCAAAAAACCAGCCGCACACGTCTGAGAGGTGGAAAGTCTGCAGCGTGAAGCCGACGTGGGGGAAGTGCCAACTTGTGTGAGCCCTCTCGGCATTCCTCCTATATCCTGAAAGGAAAGAGATCAAATGACAATGGGGCACCCAAAGTGATTCACCAGCCCAGCTCAGCGTTGAACCCAAGACCTTCTTGTGACAATTCCTTTTTAGTCCTTGTCTTATCTTACACCCTTCAGCATCAGTGTGTGCATTAGGGTAAGAACGACTGCAAGCTACATTTCACAAAGTTGCCTTGATATTTGCTCTTCGTGACCTGGCCTGAACTTTTACCTCACTTAATACATCACGGCGAGATGTGATAATCTATTTGATCGCTCTGAAGAGGAAAATCATGGCTACGACAAATTTCTGTTAATATAATTTTTGTGTTTGGCAACCTTTACTGAGCATATACTGAGGACATATTTTACATAAGAAAATCTCACCACCAATTTTCATGGGTAAATCATCAACCACTCGCAGAACCTACAACTTTCAAAATTGTGAGGCAGATGTTCTAACCACTAGTCCGCCCAAACACTAATTGGATTGTTTTGATGCTTATAAAAGTGCAGGGTTACTATTAATATCAAATAAACGTGTGTGACAGGATTTGAGACCCACCCCACCAGTTACAGAAGGCTTTGCGGCAGCTGGGCAGAGGCCATTTAACACATGAGGCATTTTGGAAGTACTGCTTGCGAGCGCGGTACACTCTCGGGAAAGAAGATTCTGCTTTCTGGCTGAGCTCTGAAAAAGAAGGAAGTGGTGCCTTGACTTACGAGTCAAATTTGACTTGCGACCAAGCTACTAAGTCAAATCACACGCATGTCCTATCCAGTTCCACAATGAAGACTGAAGCATGTACACATTCTTAAAAATATTCAATTACCTTCTTCAAATAAATTCTGGTTCTGGACAATGTTTACCTGTGTGAAATTTAGTGTGCGAGATGAGGGCTCGGCATAGAGGGCAAGGCGTGTTTTCCTCTCGGTTCTTCGCGAGCTTGCGCAGACACGGCTCGCAGAAGACGTGGCTGCAGGGTTGGCAGCTGTAAGGATGGAAGTAGATGTCGAGACACACGGCACACGTAAGGCCTTGCCTGTCTTCCTCCTTCTCTGCTTCTTCACCGTTGAGCATCAAATCATTCAAATTACTGGCCTAGACACAAACAATACAGTACTCAGTATAGGATATGTTTGTATCAATTAATTTGTTATTCTTTAAAATAGGCTTGAAAAATAATTAAATTACATTTAAATTACATTTAAATGACACAAATAGTTTAGATATCTTTAAAAATATAATTAAAAGTCAAATTGATCTTTTTACTGTTATCTTATTGTTTCACCATTTTGAATGGAAAAGCGAATTCTCAAAATGAATTAAGCCATTTTACGGCTGGACTTTTAAAACAAGTCCAAAATCTGCCTAGTAAAATAGTAAACCACAAAACCCTGTTTTTGCCCAGGAATTGCAAAATAAGGACCCAATTAAGAAAATCTACCAATAGAAAATGCCAGTAAAACTCAAGTAAAAATATTGCAACATGTAACATCAGTGTGGACTTTCCCCTCACCTGCTTCTGCAGCCATTTTTCCCGGCGCCGCTGTTTCCTTCGCTGGCTCTTAAGGTGGTTCTTCTCTCTCTTACTTTGTCTGTGTAAGGATGTGGACGCCAGAGAGGATCCAGGCTGCATATGATTGCACAAATAATATTACCAAATACGCTCCAATTTATATTTGACAATATACTGTAACATACCACTATCTCCTCTTCCTGCTCGGCTGAACTATTAGAAAAGGGCGTTCTTCTGAGGGACAGTGAAATATCCTCGTGGGCATTAGTTGCAGATGACCCTTCATTTTCCTCAGTTTGCACCATCTGACATTCCTGAGGCGCCTGTATCTGACATTCCAGAGGCGCCTGTCTTAGTGCGGAGACAGATGAGTTGCTAGTAACAGCACTGAAAGTGGCGTCATCATCTTTGGTCATGGGACACAAGACAGGGGACAGCATAGACCCATCTGGAGAGTCTTTTACAAACCAGAGTCAAATAGAAGCATTCCTCAAAAGTGTACAAAAAAAAGATGGAATTAATAAATTTTGCATTCTTACCTTCAGACATTACTTGTGAGGATACACCGAGGTCAGGGAGGGGCATGTGATCAACAGTGTTGAGCTGTAAACGATTACTTTTGTTAAATTCCAAGCTCTCGTATGTATACTGAGAGCCCTCTGTCATTTGCAGCCTCTTGTCTGGCCTCGACCATCTTGGCTGGACTTGGAAAAGGCTCTGCTTGTGGTCGTGGTCGACGCGACATTTGCTGAGGTGGATTGTGGCGTCTCGGCCGCAAGGACACTGACTGCAACGGATGAAGTTGAAGCCTCCCAGACGAGCCCCACAGTTATGACACTCCAGCCTCCCTGCAGTCCACTGCGCCTAAAATGAAAGCGTCAGGTTGCAGAAACACAACTTTAAGTTAGCTCTCCACTAACGTCACTAAAAATCATTCATTCTCTAGATGACTTGTGCACTGTACCAAGTGCAATGAGTTCCGTATCCACTCTGGAAGCATGTCAACATTCATGTGCCAAATGGTGCAAGCCACCTCTGAAATTTCATCTGTGACCCCAACCTGCAAACATACAATAGACAGGACATTTTCAAGATGATTTGATTTTTTTATTTCAGAGAGTACATAAACAACATACTTATTACAAATTCATTTCACATTTGTTTGATATGACTTGTCGAAAAGGGAGGAGGAATATATTTTGCTTATTTAGTCCCGTCCTTGATTACAAGCAAGGTATCACTACCAGACACACTATTTAAAGTTCTACAGCGCAACCTATATACCACCATATACCATAAAGAGGAAAGTGAGCAACAAAAGAAAAAACATAGCTTTGTCTAGTATAATGTGATTTGAATGCAGCTGTAACAAATTCACTGGAAGTTTGAATAAAAAGTTTAAAACAAAGAACAAGAATTTGACTAATATGACATATGATTTGAATACAGCAATACCTATATTTACTGGAGGTTTGACCAAGGTAATATTTGTTTTCAATGCAGCAATGGTGAATAGACGTTTGCATCAATTTGTTTTGTATACGGCCATGAAGTTATTTTGTTATAACCCGTTTTAACAGTTTGATTTCATACAACAGTACAGTTCATCTATTTTGAGATTTGGAGTCACAATCTCGAAAGCACACCGGGCACTGTCCACAACCGCAGGCAGCACCCGCCTACCGATCGCACAACTAAGTTTCCCCCGTGATGATTTTCCATTATCTTGTTGATCTTTTTGTTGAGCTCAGACAGACCTGACCCCATGTTTGTAATTGTTAGCATTATTTTTAATTGCTGGAACACACTTGATTAACTCTAAGTTGTCCAAACACTACACTCTGCAATTACAGATGCTATTATCAATCATGACACCAACATTTATTTAATTATAAGCATGATGTTGGCATATTCCCGTGGTAATGTACTCTTGGGCAAGACACCGAACGTCGAACTACTAAGTGCCAAGTTGCAGTGGATACGTGCATTTGTGTCGTACTGCAAGTGAAAGACAAAAATTTGATGGAAACCTTAGGACTGACTAAATTACTATTCTCAGAAAACAAATCATGCGATGATAATGCGAGTCACCTCTTGCAAACATTCGATGACAACTTTCCGGCACATCCTACAGCGAAGCATTGCTGTCTTTAATCGGTTCGGAGCCAACCTTTTACGTCAGTGCTGAAAAACAACAGTAAACATTTGCAAATGAAGACTCATTAAAGACTTTACAATTCCGGTTACAGGCTCCATCTAAATGATGATTGCAACTTCCCAACTCAGGCTAAAATTGACAGTACTTCATAAGAAACTCTGGGTAGGAGAACGTCAAATGTTTTCTTACGCACAACAATGTTGACGTTTGAAGACTTTGCTAAAGCATGATTAATTACACACCTCTGCATTACCCAAGTATCATGAGGAGAAAGGCAATACCCTCAAACTTGGTTCCGTTAATATAACGTTGACGCATAAAATCTTGTCCTCGGTCTAATCTGAGTTTAAAATAAAGAAATTGAATATAAGATACCTTTTGCCTCGGAAAGAAACACTACTCGCCCTGAGGACTTCTTGTTTAAGAGTTGAGGTACTACGGCAGGCCGGATAGGACAAAATATAAATTTTGTTCAGTTTTTGCCGCTACATATACAATACAAAAAACATTGACAGTAATTTCCGTAAGGTATCCAAAAGAGGACATTAAGATCTACTTTTTATGAGTAATGATGAATGCGAAGGGCCACTCATTTGAAGCACACTTTTGAAATTTAATAAAATTACCTTGAAATGTCCATTCTTCATATACCTTATGAACCGCTTATCCTCAAACTATAAGATACATTTATATGTGAAGATACTCAACTTGTTAACGATATCTAACCATGCCTACCAACAACTAATAAACAACGTCGGAAACAAATGAATATCAAGAACAATAAATTAACTGCAAAGTTTTACATTTTTATATTGATCACTTACATTCCCAGGAAATTACCCTGACGGACGGACAGACGGACGGACGGACAGACAGACAGAGATCCATGTAATATTAGACTCACATTTTGTGTATACTGAATGTTTGCACGGATTAATGATTTCCAATGTCTTAAATTTACATACATACCTTTAGCATATTGTTTTTGAGTCAAATAATTAAAAAACAAAAATCTACAGTATGTGTACGTGTGCAACCAAATACGGAGTGAATAACTTGGGGAAAGCAAAGCAAAAATTATGAGTGTTTACGTTAATAGTATATCCACAAAAGCAGCGACACACTGCTGGGGTGCAAGCTTCCTCCCTGCACCCTCACCCACAGTGACGCACCGGTATAAATAAGGACCATCTCTCTAAACCGTGAGCCTCAAACACTAGTAGTCCGCTATGTGCTCTTCAAAGTGGAACAGAGCGCTCTGTGCCAACGAGGAGCATCTCTAATTGTCAAGCCGGCATGGAGGACGCAAACAACACGACAATCTTGTCTCAATTCAACCTCCCTTTAAACAAAACCACCAAAGCAGCCAAAGAGGATGAGGTGAGGTTGAGTTACCAAATCCTCACCTCCTTACTCCTTTGTGCGCTCATCCTGTGCGCAATATTTGGGAACGCGTGTGTGGTGGCTGCCATCGCCCTGGAGCGCTCTTTGCAGAATGTGGCCAACTATTTGATCGGTTCTCTTGCTGTCACCGACTTAATGGTGTCGGTGCTGGTTCTGCCCATGGCGGCACTATATCAGGTTTTAAACAGGTGGACTTTGGGACAAATTCCGTGTGACATCTTCATCTCGTTGGATGTTTTATGCTGCACCTCGTCCATATTGCACCTGTGCGCCATCGCTCTGGACCGATACTGGGCCATTACCGAGCCCATAGACTACATGAAGAAGAGGACACCTCGGAGAGCAGCGATTTTGATTAGCGTCACTTGGCTGGTTGGGTTCTCCATCTCGGTGCCGCCTATGTTGATCATGCGCTCCCAGCCGAACAGCGTGGAGGAATACAGGAAGAACCCAAAGCAATGTAAGATCAGGCAAGACGTCTGGTACACCATTTACTCCACGTTTGGTGCTTTCTACATCCCTCTCATGCTCATGCTGGTTCTCTACGGGCGGATATTTAAAGCAGCCAGGTTCCGCATCAGACGGACTGTGCGTAAAAGCGAAAAAAAGAAAGTGGCTGACTCCTGCTCGGCTATATCCCCCGCTCTCTTCCACAAAAAGACACCCAGAGAAGCGCAGACGAAAAGCTGGAAAAGAAGCGTAGAACCGCGGCCGACGGTGGCGTGCGTCAACGGCGCGGTGAAGCACGCCGAGGACGGAGAATCTCTGGAGATCATCGAGATTCACAGCAGCCTCAAAGACAACCTCCCGCTTCCAAACACTCCGAGCCCCATGCCGTTGTTCGAGAGCAGACATGAGAAGGCGACCGAGGCCAAGAGGAAGATTGCCCTGGCTCGGGAGCGCAAAACAGTCAAGACGCTGGGCATCATTATGGGGACCTTCATCCTTTGCTGGCTACCATTCTTTATCGTCGCCCTGGTCATGCCGTTCTGCCAGGAGTCGTGTTACATGCCCCGCTGGCTGGAGGATGTGATCAACTGGCTGGGCTACTCCAACTCGCTGCTCAATCCCATCATTTATGCCTACTTCAACAAAGACTTTCAGGGAGCTTTTAAGAAAATCATCAAGTGTCATTTCTGCAGACCATGAATTTCTTTTAATAGCACCATCCTGACAGGAGCTGCCCTGAAATTACTCAGCTGTACTGATCCTGACAAAAACTCACATTGACTTCGACTCAACCATCATCATGCAGTGTTAAATATTACCTGAGGTATGTGCATTGATAAACCTTCATAGTCATCATCTTGTTCTGTAATGCTCAATAAAGATACACTCTATAATTAACAAATCACCATTTTTAAATTCTGTATCTAAAAAGTGAGACTGAACGTATCCACATACTTATGAAAACTTGTTGATGTCTTCTGGGTTCATCTGTGAGACTTGAATTAAACAGTTGGCATTAAAAACAATGACGTTTTGTCGTTCCTTAAGACCCTCACTTTGTTAAATATTTTAGATATAATCCCATCAGGTAATTTACTGCCAGACAAATGACAAGATCAACTATACTTTGAGGTTATTTACTGCTGAATATAGTAATTCAACCCCCTATTATATAAATATATAATTGTATATATCATATATCAGACGTCCATGAGGTTTGTTTCACTTATTTCCTGACACGGTAATTTATTATAACACCACGGCTTGAAAAGAAAAATGGGTTTAAAAATTTGTATTTGAAGCTTTCTCATTTTTAACATCCCCATGGATATGTATATTATATCCATCCATCCATTTTCTGAACCGCTTAGTCCCCACGGGGGTCGCGGGATGTATATTATATATATATATATATATATATATATATATATATATATATATATATATATATATATATATATATATATATATATATATATATATATATATATATACACAAGTAACATGATTGACGTGGGGCCTCATGGCACAGGAGTTATGTGTGCATGGATTGTAGAAACAAAGGCACATATATTTTCTTTTTTTTGTTTGTTGTCACATACATCACCAGTGCACCCCAAAAGATCTTCAGGGTCAGGGTGTGTCTCCAATGCCCTTTCTCTGTCTCTCTCAATCTCATAACAAACAATATATCTTGAAAGGCAGACGGATGCTGGAGAGGTGGTTGCCATAGCAACATATGGGAGATGCAAACTCCGGGAGCCGAAGGGGCAATTACCTGATCAAAGGCCTGGTGCAACACAAGCATACAGAGGTGTATTTGAGTGGCCCACAGCTGGCAGCCATCACGTACAATAAACAAGTCTATTATCTTCTATTATTTTCTATTATTTTCTATTCTTTCATTTGTTTTTCATACAGAGAAGCAATGCCTGTGCTGAAAGATGTAATCCAGCCTTTGGCAGAAACAAGTTTTCATGTAATTCCTGTGTTTTGCAACTTTTATACATCATTGATGAAAGATGAAAACGGAGAGCATCACTAAAACGACATAAAAGGAAAACAAATATATCTTTGCTATGTATCTATTCTTGGGACAGGGACAGGCAAACCAACTAAAAGCAACTGCTACAACTGGGGTCTGTGTTGTTGCCAACCAAGTGACGTTTTTGCTATTTTCAGTGACTTTTTTGACCTCTTTAGCAACTCCCCAAAAAAGCACCAGAAAGCAACGTAAATGACAGCAGTGGTGCTAATATAAGCAACATTTTGCTTTCCTACACAATTCGCCTGATTTTAGTGCACGCAAATCTACAGTTCTATGGATCGTGGTTATTGGGTGTGATGTATGTCAGTGTCTGTGTGCTCGCCCCTCCCTTCCTGTGTCTACTCTCAATCTATGTACTAATCACAGTCACCTGCCTCTCGTTACCTGTCGCGTATATAAGTCCTGTCTGCGTGTCACAGCCCTGTCGTATTGTCCTCATCTTGTTTGTCGTGGTCGTGCCTGTCTTTATCTTGTCTTTTTGTTCAGTTAGTCTTGTCCCTAGTCGAGCTTCTTATAGTCTGTCTTTGAGTTCTCCAATAAACCCTGGTCCAAGGTGCATTTGGTCACCCTGCTCCATTTCGCTCCGTGACAATGTAAGTCATCATAAGTCATTGCAACTTATTCAGACAAATTCATGTCTAGTGTAAAGGAAGGTGGAACAAATGCGACAATGGAATTGCTTCTAAATTTTGTTCAAATTTGTCATTGAAAAATTTATGATGGTGATTGCTTAGTAAGAGCTGATTGTGTAACAGTGTGATTTTGTTTTCATGTCATAGTTAATATGCATTTCCTGACCTCTTGGAAAAGAGGTTTTTGCTATCAGTGAGTTACTCATGTGGCCCCCTTTGCAACGTTAACTGGCCGTTGATGCCTCAGATTGACCTGAACCGATGGGAAGAAAACACATTTTTCTGTAGTGTGTGGTCCCTTTTAATATGATGACTGTTGTATATTTGTTTTGTTATAATCCAAGAGTCAATGGCACCATTTTTACTTTGACTCACCAGTAAGTCTTTATCGTCACTTCCAACTATACTCTTGTTTACACATTCAAATTTGGTTTCTTTGTGCTGTCTTGATCAACAAAGTGATCAACGCTAATTGCGTAGTATTTGCATCCCAGAGTTTGAAAGGGTTGTTGGGAATAACAATAATTGCCATTTGCTTGCGCCAAATGTTTGGAAATGAGAGGAGTAAAGATTGCTTTCTGACAATCAAGGAGTTTAAAGAAAAGAAATCATGAATCATGCATTGTCGACAAAAATGCACTTTCTAAGATCTTGTTAATATTAGGGTGGTACGTATGTAGAGGTTAGATTTATATATCACTTTCCAAAAGAGCCAACAATAAATAATGAGGATAGTTTTATGTTATTTGACAATATTTTAGCAGCACCTTATTAGATAGGCAAGAGGAGCCGTTTTCAGTTTCAGTAATCAACAGAAATTTTGTAAGAAAACTTGTAAGGGAACCATTTTATTTGCGCACTCAAATATTAGTTACACAAAAACTTAAGTGTTTAAAAAGGAAGACACTAAAGCACACATGCATAATGTAAACATGCACAAATACATCCACTTCAAAGTTTGAGTAGAATAGCAAGCATTGTATTTATTTTCCCCCACAGGATTTTGTCTTCTGTGGCTATAAAGAGCGACTGTTTGATCACAATACACTTCAGAGAGAGTATTACAGTAATATAATTACTTGAAGCAACTATTGTTTAATATGGAAAAAAAAAATCAGACTTCATAATACGCTCAGGTCAGAGAGACGAGTGTTCGAAAAGGATGACCTTTGAATGGCTGGATAAGCTGGACAGCCTCGAGGGCCTGTAAGCTCCAATACGAGAGTACACATCGACGTCTGAGCAGGCACCCCATGATAGGTGGGGGCTCGGTGCGGCGGTGTGCCTCAGAGGAGGAGTCAGTGGAGGGAGCGTCTTCTGGAGGGAAGGTACTGCAGCATGGCCAGGTGCTGGGGGCAGTGGCATTGAGGCTGGAGGGCACACTGGAAGAGATGGCAATGGGGTGGTGGCGACAGGTGTTGCTATGGCGACAGTTTGCACAGGTGGAATGGTGTGCGGTACGTTGCCATTGGACAGCTTATCATATGATGACGGGTGTTTGAAGGTGTAGGTCCCTGTATGGTAGAAGCTGTAATACTCCAGAGCATGTCTTGCACTTGCCATTTTCAGCCTGTGGAACATCACAAAAGTCAATGTGGCCCCTTGGACACAATATTAAGTAAAACAATGGTGTATCTAAAATTCTAAAATTGATAATACCGTACTAGCATGGAGAGACTCCACCCTTCTTTTAGTGTCTTAAAATTATGCCGTCTTATGTTATTTCATTTTCATTCAAAGGAAAAAAGTGGATGATGGTAGTCAACAAATATGTGCCGATAATATTATTTTGACACACTGCAGCCAGTTTGTAATGCCAACTTTTGGATTGTAATACAATTTATGCCGTTTAATTTGATTTTATGTTTGATTGAGTTTAAACGTAATCAGGAGTTGTGAGTTTAGTTCCCGCTCTGTAAATGTGAATGTGTTTTTGATTTGGTCTTGAATGGAGTTTTAGTTTTGTTACGTTTTCCATTCATTCTGTAGCATGTTGCATCACTCATCTTTGTTCCCACCTACTCTCATTAGCCTGGTCCAGTTACCGACCAATGAGGTCACTAAGCTACTCGTATCTTGTTCAGGTGTTCCTCATGGTCTCATCACGTTGCTTGTATTTAGATCCTTGGTGTCTTGTCTGTTGATTGCTTATGTTTCTGCTGTTGTCAAACACAAATATACTTGTTGCTTTTTGTTAAGAGTTAATATACAGACTTGTTGAAAATGGTTAATCTTGTATTTTGGCCTCTCTACACTTTTTTTTCATGGTGAATAAATACTTTGAAATTGAAATTCCTGGTTTTGGTTTTGTATCTATGCTTCTCTGCATTTGGGTACTCCAAAAACAATTTGTGAATGATTATCTGAATTCATGTACAACCCAGGTTGTCGTCCACATTTTGCCCAAAGTCAGCTTCTATAATATAGAAGTACAACAATCATTTTGAATCTATACGATTGTTGAAACTTTTAAAATGTAAAAGTCTTAAGACATTTATTTAAAAAAAAAAAAAAAAGCTTTTTCTGTAGCACTTTGATTCTGTTTAAATGTAAAGTGCATTATAAATATAATTATTGTTATTTTACTCATTCCAGTCCAGACAAAAGCAGAAATTCACATTTGGCAGTGAAGATTTTATACACACCTATGTCGAGTTTGTAAGAGTCTGTACAAAAGCATCAAGATGACGGCTCCAGCTAGAGTCACTAGAAGCATCACCACTCTGGCATCCAAACTCCAGCAGGATTTGCCAGCTGCTTCAGATGAGCTAAAGGTGCCGGGGGGCTGTGCTGTCACCATCGCTTGTTTGGCTCTGACAACTGCTTTGACTGGGGTTGGCTGGCTGGTGGTCAGCAAAGCTGTCTTAAGGTAGGGAGGGATCTTGGGAGAAGTGCTGTTGGCGAGCTCAACTCTATCCTGCATCACTACCACCATTCATCAGCAGTCAACGAACTCAGTTATAAAACATCCTGTCCACAACGGTTAGCTTCAAATAGCCTGTAAAATTAAATGTAATAACAAAAAAAAATGTGTGGTTATCTTTGAACTATAGGTCTCACCACGAATGCTTTATCCTTTAGATCACAGGTGTCAAACTCAAGGCCCGGGGGCCAGAAACGGCATGACATATCATTCTATGTGGCCCGCGAAGACAAATTGTGCATCAAATTCCTGTGTCATTACTAGAATTGCAAATTCTCTTCACTTTTAATATCTTTTTTTTTTAAATATTTCACCAGTTTTTACTCTTCTGATTTGAAAACAAGTTATGTCAGTTTGTTTTGTAGCTTTTACTGGATATATTATGAGGTCCTCATACATTTATTTGGGTTGACAGTCATAATGGCCTTCCGAAAGAAGCTATGACTACAATGCGGCCAGCGAAAAATAAAGTTTGACACCCCTGCTTTAGATAACCAGGGAAATTAAATTATGAGAGATGTGATTTTAAAAAATGTTGGTCGGAAAAGTACAAAAACTCAGCTTACCCTAAAGACGACGAGTGCCCTGGCCATGTGGTTGTGCAGCTTTCCAGTACTAAATGCAAAATTCCAGGCACATACAATTGGAGGGAAGCTAGTAAAAACAACAGGAAACAGTGCACTTCCTTGAAGGAGTGCTGTGATGACTTCCTATCGCCATGGTTACAGGAAACTAGTCAAGGATGTCATTTTTTCTCCCCTTTTTCAGCTTTGTGTGTCTAAATGAGCTATAAAATGAACACGCCTTTATGTAACGCCTTTAAGAGTAACATTGACTTCTTTTAAATAGTCTCTGGTCCAGTACAATAATTGTCATCCAAAATAAAGTAGGATCAATGTTGTAAGATAAATGCAGATGTAGAAAATTTTATTTCATTTGAATCAGGGGACAGCATGCCAGATGCAGATGTCAAACACACGCACACAAACACACAGGCACACACACACACAAACACACACGTCTGACCTTTGTGATGCCGCTTTATCTGGACCAAAGACCAAAACTAAACATATGTTCATTCAAAGAGGAAATAAACATGTGCTTCAATGCCACCAAAGTCCACAGAAACTGTGCCAGTGCTGGTGGAGGTCAACAGATGCAGACAGATGGCAGGCGGTGTGAAAAATTTGCTACTATCTGATTTAGCCAGTATTCAGGGAACAAATAAATGACACACTGGCACTAAAAAGGCTCGCTTCAATGCAAGTCCAGCTTTCATTTATCGGTCTAATAAGTTTTGATTCCAGGCCAAGCCAAAAGGGAGCAACTCTTAGCTCACACTCAATATCCCTGCTTGGTACTTTCACAATCCTTTGATATTGGAGAGGGTAATATTAAAAGATCCGTTATCACAAGTCCAATTGTGGTTGAGGGGAGAGGTGACCCGCCCAGACAACCTAGTAGAAAATGGAACAAGGAACAATGCTCCAGCTTAAAACCATAGACAATAAAAGGAAGGAATATCATTTGGATTCTGGTGATGCAAATTAGAAACAAATTTTGGAACATTTTTAATATTTCCATTCCTCCTAATTTTTTTTTTTTTTTACATTACAGCCATGTTCTTGTTTATACATTTATAGTAACAGTGAGTTAAAAAACTGACGATACAGCAAATGCATGTTTTATGGTGCTACCATCTGAGCCTGTGTGAAATAATTTCAAATACAAATAATCGTGATTGAGAAAATATTTTGAAAGATGGTGGTCCACTTTGCAGATTCTAAGGCAAATTTGCTAACGAAGGAAAGCTCCCTTAAAAGAGCCGGAATTTCTATCATGAGATAGTACTTTTGTTGATGGAAGTGATATTTTCTCTCTCGTTGGTTTTAGCGGGAGCCTCTGGCTTAAACACTTGATGGTTTGATTTACTTCGGAGTACTTCAAGGTGCCATCATGAGCGCTCATTAGCTGTCATTGATGACCCTTTTTGTGCGGTTTCCTGATGCTTTGCACTTATGAATCACTTTCAAGTCCGTCACAATATCCAATCAGTGCAATGGCACATTCAGTAGCAATGATGGTCAATCATACAACTGTTCATAAGGATGCACTACAGATTTCCTAAGATGGTGGTGAAAATGAGAACGGTGATGATGCAGATGATGGCTTACGTATGATGGTAAATTAATGCCAATGTTAAAAAAAAATGAAATATCGAGAAATAATGATTTTCGTAATGTTCCCAACAGCTAGCATATGAAGATTCCGATTCAGACCTTTTTAATATTATTTCTTTGACAAGCTTGCCGCCAATAAATAAAACATGCTTTCTTCAAGTTGGTAATTCAAGGTAGAAAGTTTATTCATACTCAATATTTGCAATTTCCTGAATGAAAAAAATATTTTCATTTTCTTCTATTTTGCATCATTTTGCTTTTCAGCATCGGCTTATGCTTGTATCATAACAAACATTCGGATATTAGCTGGGATTGTTTTGATATCGCCCTTGAACGAAAAATGACAAACTGCGGATCACTAATTGTTTAATTGATGCACAAAGTACACAAAGCCTTTCAGTCATTGTGGGCCAACTGACAAAAAATCTGTCACCCCTGTCAAGTGTGTTTGCTGGTTGGTGATGTGCACATCCACATTTGCGTCTCCAGCCTTAGGCCTCGCACTGTCAGATCGACTATCCACAGCAGACAGCACAAGGTCATCAGATGATGACCAGCAGTCGGGTTTGCCCCCAGTCACTCGGCTGTCCATATTCATTCTCAGTGAGGCGGCACAGTACACTCACCGCCCATTTTGGGATTTCCACTGTTGTGCTGTCAAGCTGATGGATATCATTTTCAGTGCGCACCAAGCATGTCTCGGAACGGTGCACTGGCTTGTTCTAAGCCTTACCAAACTTAACCACAGAGACAAAATGAAGGAGTTGATTCACTTTCTCTCACCATTTTGTATAATAATTTGGCTGGATGATTAAACAGGCAAAGCCCAGCAAAAAACAGAGCAGGACGGGTATTTGTGGGAGTCAAGGACATGGTCAAAAATAAAAAATCAGGGGTGTCAAACTCATTTTTGTCACGGGCCGCATCGTAGTCATAGTTTTCTTCTGAGGGCCATTATGACCGTCTACCCAAATAAATTTATCAACGTCTCATATTATATATGGGATAGGCTACACAACAAACTGATAACTAGTTTTGAAATCAGAAACTAGAAAAAAACGATGAATGCTAATAAAAATTACTAGCAACATCTCTATTTTTTTAAAAGTGACCACACTTTGATATTTTTGTATTGACACAAAGTCGTTGCACATTGATTGACTTGGCGAGTCAAATTAAACAGTGGGGCAAATTTGACCCGCGGGTCTGAGTTTGACACCGCTGCTCTTAATGTTTTGTTTATATTTATAGACGTTTCTCAAAAGTTCCCTTCTGACCACCAAGCTGTGACCCTCTACACCCCTCCGTCAACAGATAGCACACAGAGCTGAGCTTGAATGCTTAATAGTCGAGGGTAGAACGCCTGTGCACTCTTGATGGCAATCATCGGGTTGCTAGAGCGGAAATTGGTGCTGTTGTTTAATGCGCCTCTGTATCAAAAGAGAAAACACTCTCAAGCACCATTGGCTCACACAGAGCACAAATATACTCTCAACCATTTACATTCTAAAACAAGGTAAATCTTTGTTGCCAGTAATTTAATCCACATATACAGAACCATCTAAATGACAGTATATTTGGTAATATCCCTCAAAGTTTGATGTTTGTCTGTTCGCAGAATCAGTCCCCTTATTGTGGAAAAAATGGGTCTGAATTTTTTTTAACAAGTCGACAGAGTACACACACGTATACAACACACAGGCACAGGTTGAGATATATGCTTGCCCACCAATCAATCAAATTGAGTCTGCATAATAAAATATCAACATTGCAACATTTTCCTTTGCCTATTAAGCTAAAATGGAGCCATATTCTCATATTGATAACCAAATGACTCGAATGAAAATCAGAAAACACGACGGAAAATTTGCCTAAAAAGAAAACAAAAGACAATAATGATGGCACTGCTGCCACCTACTGTAATGGATGTGTTACTTCCTCCAAGTAACAACAGTTCTCATATTTAGAAAGATTTGTTGTCATACAAAAAGTTGAGAAACCACAATACAAGCACAGAATGCCATTGGGTAAGGATTAAATTAAGTTATCGAAGTCAATAGACAACATATGTTAACAGTTTGTATTATTTAGGGTAAATTTAACTTATGGTATCTTGTATTTAGTTGCTTTTCATTTGTGTGCATGCTTGCGTGCTTTCCTTTTCTGTGTGTGGCAGTGAAATTGGCCTGCTGTGAAAGCTGAGATAGTGAAGCTTGGGTCACTCCTCATTTTGGCTTGTCCTTTTATAAACTCACAAAAGAAGGAGAAGGGTGGGAATGTAACACCGTAATCTTTTTTGTATTTTGACCCGACCATAAGCCATTTTTCTTGAAGATAGAAGGGCAGCTTCTCCACAATTTGACCCACTCCTCTGGCTGTGTCAAAATAAGTTAAACCAGGGAAGTGCCCATCTTGCTTTGCAGCTTCTAATTCAGTGATGAGGTCTGAGAGCTTCTGGAGCTTGTGAGAGTCATTACGAGACAATTTTGGGAATTTCTCTATTCTGGAAAACAAGGAGTTTTCAATAGCTTCTGGCAAGCCATAGACTTCTTCAAGTCTGGTCCAGATCATTCCCAGAGCAACAGAGGGGTGCCTAAAGTGAATCGCTTTGACCCTTGTTGCATGTTGAGAAGATTCAGGGCCAAGCCACTTGATGAGGAGGTTTATTTCTTCATCTGCCGTTAGACCAACGTCAGCGATGGTCGTCTGGAATGTGACCTTCCAGCTAAGATAACTTTCTGGTTTGTCATCAAATTTAGCCAGCGCTCCCATCACCAGCTGGATCTTTGTGAGGAACCTGGCAAGGTCACTGGTTGCAATGTTAATGTCGTAATGGTTTAACCTCTGCTGTGCTTGCGGTATACCATGGAAAGCATCTTGCTGGTTTACAGTTTTTGCTTGCTCTCTGTCATGTGGCACATACGGATACTAACTGGGTTCTTGTTGGATATGAAGGGGTGTGAAGACTGGTAGTGGAGAGCCAGTTTGTTTCTCCTGATCTGGTATGACATCATAATGCTGGGAAAAGGAATTACTTTCTACATGAGTGAGTTCCGCTTCGCTTTGCTGTTTATTTATATACTCAGTCACTTTCTGCTCTGGGGTAGTCTGAATAGGGAGGAATCCCAAATCTTCTTTTTCTTGTTCTTCCATGCTAAACCAGGCAACAACAGACTCCATCATATCTGCTTTAGCTGTAGCTGCATCAGCTTCTTTTCGCTGAAGAAGAAGACCTAAGCTTGCCTCCAAACGGGCTTTTTCCATTTTAATATTTATTTCTTCCTCAGCGTAGGCTAATCTGGCTCTTGCGGCTTGAGCTTCAGCCTTAGCGAGTGCTGCCACCACTCTGGCTCTGGATGAGGCGGATGACCTACTCAAAGAGCCTTTTGAAGAACTAACAGTGGGATGTGTGGCACATCTTGAGGATTTACTGGGCCGGGAGATGAGCGAACTGGTCTCCCCATTGCTGTCACCACTCGCATCCAATTTTTCCATTTTTCCACTGAAATTGAACTTGGGCGTAATTGGTTCTCCTTCAAAGCTGGTGTATGCAATCGTAAGCGTGAAGTTCGACTGTTGCAACTGGTGTTCTATAATGGGAGACACAGCCAGAGGAACTACCACTTGCGTATTCCAAAAGTCAGGCAATTGTATGTGTCACGATCATAACAAGGTGTGAACTGTCTGCAATACAAGCACAGAAAGCAATTTGGTAAGCACCAAACCAAGTTAGCCAATAGCATAGACAAGCAAACAATCTGTGTTGATCACTAAATCATATCTCCATAATCATTCAAAGTAGCCAGTATTTAACAAGCTCATCAAAATAAGTCAAAATATTGTGTATTGGAGCTCCACAATGTAGTATACATTTTACATACATTGTTCTGCTTGCCAAGGACACTAATTTAAAATTAAGCACTGTTGTAACCAAAGCAACAATGAAGAAAAATACTGTTAGACGGCTGACAGAATTGAATATTTACCTTTGGTCCTTTGGTCCATTATGAACATTAAATATTCTAGATGTTACTTTCTTTATTTTCCTTAAGCGACTCATTCCAAAGCCTCAGGGAAAACAATTTTCCCCTTCACGGCCCTAGAGCCCAGTTCTATGTGACATCACTTTGAAAGAAATTTGCTAAAAAAGCTTTGTGACATTGGAGATGATTACCTGTGTCATTTACACGTGCTTTGTCTGAGGAAGGACAACAAAACTTTTAAAAGAAAAAAGTGGCAGTCACTGCATGCGTGCTGTTTATGCTAATCTGGTTGATATGATTGAGGGATAAAGGAGGAAGCCACCTCAGAACTGTGAGGCAGCTAACAAATATACCTACCTGCATGGTGCTTTCAGTGGTTGTCATGTTTTTTTTTTTTTTTAAATCTGAATTTCTAGTTTGAAATTGATGCTTCAACAATATTAGCTCAGGTCCACGTCATGTAGACATACGTCAAATGCCCAAGTGTTTCGTTTGGAAAATAAAATGAAAGTAAATAAGACAAAACCTGAAGGGCAAATAGGTAAAAGTAAATTGCATACTACAAGACACTACATTTGAAATTCCACCTCAATATGTACTTAGACATCAGAGCATTTTTGCAATGACACCCACCGGCCGAGGGACATCACAACTCATAGCCCATGTACTCATTTGAAAGAGGAGCATTATCAGGAAATGTCTTGCCCACGCAGCCGCTGATAGCTGCAATCAGCAGGAGGAGGAAGAAGAGGGGGACTTGAGCAGGCAGCTCGTCAGCATTGATATACCCTTCGGTATCGCCTTTGATTGAGTTCAAATCCTTAAAGGATGCGCTAAAATGATTGTCATTTCAGATAGTGTCTGCACAAGCTCTGATGTCTGAAGACAGCTGCAATTTTGGATTCAATTGTTTGTCCACAATTGAGGGCAAATGAAAAGAGAAACTGAGGGTCTGTGAAACAAATATCCACCGTCCTTTAATGAGAAATTGACGCAATATCATTTTCCGGATGATAGTACCGTATTTTCCAGACTATAAGGCGCACCTAAAAACCTAAAATTTTCTCAAAGGCCAATATATATATATATATATATATATAGTCCGGTGCGCCTTATATATGGACCAAATTCCTAAATTTAAACTGGCTCGAAGCATTGTGTCATGAAATCAATCATAAGTGGCCCGCTGAAGACTATGAATCATGAATCAAAAAGACTATGGATCATTATTTTGTGATTATAAAGTAATTTGTTGCGTCTAAAGTTGAAATAAAAAAATAAAATGGAGAATGATTTGATTTAGATTAAAAATCTGACATGATGTATTAATGGTGCGCTTTATAGTCCGGTGCGTCTTATATAAGGACAAAATTTTAAAATGGGCCATTCATTGAAGGTGCGCCTTATAGTCCGGTGCGCATTATAGTCTGGAAAATACAGTACTAAAATTATATTTGTCCTGGCCGATTTCATCATAATCTAGTCAATTCTAACCTACATAATATATATGTACAAATATACATATGTATAATGCACAGGTCATCTCAAGTTGAAGGCAGAGGTTTGTGCCAGTAAGGGAATCAGATTTGAGATTTAGTTAAAACGATGGATTAGGGTTAGGATTAGACCAGGTGGCAAGGTAACAAGTCTTGCCAGGTTTCAAATTATTTTGCTATGGTGAGGAGGAGAAGACAGATGGAGTAGGTGAAAAGGAAGAATTGGTAAAGAATGTGCTCGACATGGATAGAGTCACTCTGCCTTATGAGCTCTGATAAATGCAATTGTAATGCTTTGAATGGGCGTGCTGCCCTCTGTTGGCTGATGTTATGAATACAAAATTGCCAGTCACTGTCTTTATTATTGATGTTATTTCTCCTTTCATTCCCCTAATATTTGTGCTCTCTCTCTCTCTCTCTCTCTCTCTCTCTCTCTCTCTCTCTCTCTCTCTCTCTCTCTCTCTCTCTCTCTCTCTCTCTCTCTCTCCTGCTACACCTCATCGAAATCTATTTCCCGGTTCTTTTCACTAGATGTCACTCGTCAACAAATTCTATTTTTGCGATACCAGGGGAACTGATTATTTCAGGTCAATCCAGCTGGATGCTGTATACCTCTGAGAAAACGTCTAAACTATTTTTTAGTTAAAAAAAAATAGTCTAAATATTTTCTTCTCTGGCCTGTTTCATGTGTTTGAAATAATAAATGCAATGTTTAATTTTCATTGGTTAATTTTCACGTTTGTCAGATTAAATGTATTTCTGTGTTCACTGTGGGGGTTTATTTGAGAAAACCCTAATTATTAAAATAAGTTACTACTCTCAACATGATTAAATCTATTTCATAAACTACTAGGAAAGGACTCATCATGATATGTAGGTACTGTAAAAAGTGCTTTATTTTCAAAAGATATAAATAAAGTGGCAAGTTGACTGTATGTAACTGTATGTAATTTATTAACCACAATTATTAACCAAATATTAACCACATTATAATCAATGTAATAAATATCAATATAATAGATGAAACTAAAGGTTTTTTAGTTTGCAGAGACTTGTGACAGGGAGCGTGACGTGGATCAAGGTAATTTTAGGCAAGAGGAAGTGGTTATGTTCAAAGTATGATGTGTACAGATTGTCTGTTTGATCATGAGGATGACAATGGTTCATAGCCAACTATGAACAATGGTAAATAGCCAACTTTGCACAACACTTTGCACGTAATGCCCGGACGTCATATGTGTTGGGTAAAAAAAAATAAAAAAAATAAAAAAACACACCTTTTTTGGTCAAGTACTACAGAGTTGTATACATAGCCTCAAATAAACACACAATACTATGAACATTGTTGTGGTCCAATGCGTTCGTCATCAACCAAAAACAAAGTAGTGGGTGGCGGCTCATGAATTTTTGTCGTAAAAAGTCAATTGTTGTAGGGGGTGGTGGCTCATGAGTTTTTGTCATAAGAAGTCAATTGTTATACAAGTTACACCCAAGCAAGTCTGCAGTCACCATGGAACAGATTTTGCCAAGAAAACCCTTGAGGGAAGAAAGAGAAAAATAAGAGATTGCCTATATCAGGGCCAGAGCTAAATGGCAGCCAGGGATAGCCATGGCCACCCCACATCTCGGTGAAATTTTTGAAACATACATTTTTCATTTCATTTTTTACAGATGCGGTATTCTTAGATCGTTTGATACTCTGCCAAATGCTACATTACCTGTATGATTGACAAAAAAAAATATTTGTTTATTTATTATTTATTCATCACTCTTATTTATTCATTGTTTGTGCCTTCTTGTTTTTATTTTTTTGTGTTGTTTACTTGTATGTTTATTGTGTACTATGTCTTGTCATCGTGGGATAGTGGGAACGTAATTTCGATTTCTTTGTGTGTCTTGGGATGTGAAGAAATTGACAATAAAGCAGACTTTGAAAAAAAACACATTTACAATCAATCAGAGTCTGAACTTTTAAAGATTCTGTGTTTAGTTGCTGTGTTTGTTATGATAACAATACATTTCATGTCTTATATATATATATATATATATATATATATATATATATATATATATATATATATATATATATATATATATATATATATATATATATATATATATTATGGGTAGATTTTTTTGTGACTTTTATAGTACTGAATGCCAGAGTATTGGATTTGTCGTTTCTTTGTAATCCACGTGAGGAGTTAGAGTTTTACAGAACTGGGAAATCCATGGCCCCTTAAATATTTTCATTCTCATGACAATGCACATTGGGATAGAGGAGCAACGATTAATCGTTTTATAAAATTAATCAATAACGAGTTGGAGACTTTGTCAAATTAGAATTTATTCTATCAAACGTTAGTTATAGTCCTACATTGGACTACAACAACATTCATGGTACTGTGTGCGTTTTCTTTAGAATGAAAATGTTTCTGCTGTTAACTCGCAAGGCTGTTATATTTTCCATGTCGCAGACCCTACTGCTGCATTCCAAACAATAAGATATGAACCCATATCGTACATTGCACGCAACTATTTTGTCATTTTGTGTCCCTTGAAAGCTCTTTAATGATATCCTCTTTATGAGTCACGCTGAAGCAACAGGAAGAGGAACGTTTCAGTCGTGACTTCACTATTGGAGTAACACAGTTGTGTCACACAGACGTAGACATACACACTTATCAAACTCTTACTCCCCTGTAAAATTCCACAGGCTGCCACTCAGTCTGCCTAAATGATGAATAAATTCTTCATTGCATCAAACACTATGTTTCATACAGTACCCCAGTTACATCGTCGCCATGACAAACTTCACAGTTATCAGATCAGTCGAGCCAAAAGCACTAAAATCCGACTATCATCCTCTGCCAAACACCCACTGCTGACTTTTTCAGAAGCCTTATGGAATATCTGCACGACAGCAAACAAAGAAGGCAAACATTAGTTGCTACTTGCTTTTCCCATATTAGCCCACTTATTTTGAACAAATCAAATGCCCAATTAAGAAATTCATACAGAGAAATGAAAAACAATGACATAATTCACTTTTAGTGCTGGGACATGGAATACAACAGAAAAGGGCCTTCCCCAAACTGCTCCCATGAGGTTTGCATCATCCAGATTGTCTTAGCAAGAGTAATTTAGATACTACAGGGATAACTAATAAATTTAATTTAACCCCAAAATGGATAGATGGAATTCAGGCATGAGCATCTTGTTTTTTTAACTACCTTAATTTCTGGACTATAACATTTAATTTCCATATATAACAGAATATGCACTAATCATACAGTATCATAAAAATCGTGAAAAATCCATAACTAAGCCGCACTGGACTTTAAGCCCCAGGGTTAAAACTAATGCAAAAAGTAGCGACTTATAGTCCAGAAAATACGGTAATTTTTTTCATCAATTGTACTGTGACCCGCATAGCACCACACACTAACCAGATGTATGAAAGAAATTTCAAATATGGCCAAAATACACGCATACCTGCAAAATACATGCTCTTACTATATTTCATTTTCCATAATACATTTCTCAATGCACATACGTATGAAAGTCACAATTGAACAACAAAGGATTAAAGCAAAAACATGAAAGAATCCAACAATGTCTGTTTATTACCATTTAAAAGTTCACTTATAACACAATCTTCTATGCAGATGCCATGCACAAGGTCACAAAACCTTCCACACAAACTCCAGTGAGCTGAAGGTAATTTCAAATCATACAATCATAGTTTAGTATTCAGATGTTTACGAAAGCGCATGGCATTATCCTGAACCAGATAATCTGCCAAGTGCAACTGAAAAACCGAATCTACATTTTGTGCTGTCCGGGCTTTCTTGCTCCTCCTCTGCTCCCCGGCTGCAGGTAACCGACTCTTACTCAATCTTGTCCACAAATCGCACAATAGTCCTGCCCAGCCTCTCTGCACAGCATACTTAAGCATCAGATCATCTCAAATGACACTCCCACATCTTTTTGGACTCAACACAGAGGTCTTAGAGAACTGAAATATCTAGGTGCTGTTCTGGTATCATAGGGAAAAAAGGTAAATGTACTACAATTAATTATTATTTGTAATATATATTTCTTAAAACCCCTGTAGTAACATTTTTTTATATAAGTACGGCATTGTTTTATTTTGGTCATATGTACTGTGATTTTGTAACTTTATTTTTATTTGCAGGAACCAATTAAAGATGAATCTTCCAACATTTTCACTGATTGTTGTACTTCTTGCTGCAGCATCTGCTAAACCAGTAAGGCTGCATTCTTGTACTACTCACTCTCCTGTGTTTTTTTTTTTTTTTTTACACAAATACCAGACTTGATACCATTATTTGATGCATTTTGTATACCTAGTATAATTTTATATTATTGTTTGAATCATAAATGGGAGTGTAAAACCAATATACTATGTTAACGAATGATTGGGAACATCGCTGTCTTTCTAATTAAAAAAACAGCATTTCTAAAATGGTGATTGTTCATGTTCTCTCTAAAGGTTGATGAGAACTGGCATCAGGATGCTGAGATTCCTGAAAATAATCACGAACAAGAATTACTGGCTATGGACAACTTGAGTTTTTCTTCCGAGTCAGCTCAGTCACGTGACTCATTGGAATCCAGAGTCGGGTCCGACAGTGAGTCGTCCGAGAAATCCATTGAGGTGTCTTCCGAGATCCCACAGCCACAATTTTTAGAGGAGTCATCTGAAGAATCCCCTGAAGAGTCATCTGAAGAATCCTCTAAGGAGTCATCTGAAGAATCCTCTGAGGAGTCATATGAAGAATCCACTGAGGAGACACCAAACAAGTCTTCAGAGGGATCCACTGAGCCTTCCTCTGAGGAATCTTCCGAGGAATCTTCTGAGGAGTCATTTGACGACTCCTCTGAGGAGTCATTTGACGACTCCTCTGAGGAGTCTTCCATGGAATCATCTGAGGAGTCTTCCATGGAATCATCCGAAGAGTCTTCCGAGGAGTTCTCTGAGGAATCCTCTGAGGAGGTTCCTGTCACAGATCCCAACATGACAACCGCAGAAGACAGAAACACCCCAACACCCAAACCCGCCACCACAAGCTCAAATGAGCCAGGGATGACCACACCTGCTGGAGATGTGACCGTAAGCAATGGTGTCTCCACAGAGGCTCACATCACTGAAAGAAGAGGAGACAACTGAACAAGGAGCACGCAAAACAAAAAATATATACAATAATTAAAAATGGTATGATTCTGGACTCAAAGTTGATTGGAATCATTGTGTTTTAGAACAAACACATTAAAGCTGCCAACAAATCAGGATAATAATTTTATTTCTACTTATTATTTATTTATATCAACTGTTTTAATGAATATGAGGTATTGCCACTGTTTTCACATATACATACTGTACATCTAAAGTACCAAAAATAAATGTTGTGTTCCATAAAAACAATATGAAAAAGAAAAAAAAGATGTCGACATGTTTGTTTTGTCACAAAAAAAAAAAAAGGGTCACTTACACAATGCATGTGATGAAAAAAATGAAAGCACACACTGGTCTAAGACTAAGGCACACTTGCAACATCCTCACAAGAGCCAGTATAGTTAGACCATAGTACATCAATTTTGCATTGGTAAAGATATTTATTTTTTGACATACGTGTACTTTACAGTGCTCACACTGATTACGACATCAAACAAGTACTTTGAATTCTGTACACTTGCCGGACACTTTTTTAGGTAGTACTCTCCAACACAAGCTCAGATCAAACTGAAAAAAAAACAACTGTATCAAAAATCCTCTCTATTGCAACAATGACAAATCATTAGAGAATTGTATACAATCCAAACTTCATTTCTTGCAGTTCTTCGCACTAGATTGTGCAGACTACCCTTAAATTGTGTCTGCTCAGTGTACTGCAGGATAGTAGTTTTCAAAGTGTCTAATGACATCTAGTGGGAGAAGGCATGAATTAAAGACACATCCAGCCATCCAATTTTTAATTGTGTGTAAGCAAATGTTATATGCAAATCTGTTATCATATAGGTATGCCTCATAAAAAGAAAGTAAAACGTTGATCATGGGGTTGAATATTATTTTCGTTTTGTTTGTGATAAGGGAAGTTAAATATTCAAATCGAGGAGACAAAATTAAATGACTTTCGTTTTATCAGTTGTGTTACATTCTACTTTTGGGGTATTCGTGGTGTGCCAAAAATCTTCGAAGTACACAAAACCAAAAATGTTGGCAACCACTCATGGTTGATATTGTTCGTTTTGGGCTGATGATGACACTTTTCCTTTTTCATTTCCAATTGGTAATAACTTTTTATTGGAAGTTGTTCATGATCTCTTTATTCATCAATCTAATGATTTGATATGCTCTATGTCAGCAAAAAAATAATTAATCTTACCATTTGGAGCAAAATAAGTCATATGCAGGGTGGATTTAATTAAAATAATTTTATTTATATTTTAGAAATGGTACAAAATAATACATTACAATCGACATGGGGTGCAGCCACATGTCATGTAAAGAATTGAAGACACCAGCAGATGTTATAATGTAGCAAGCAACAATTTTCAGCCCACATGAGGCAAATATATGGCAAAGTTATCATGCTTTTGAACTGATCACCCATATTTGCATGCAAGTTCATGTTACCTTGAATGCGCCCCTTGGATTTTGATTTATTTCCTGCTACGCTAAGTCAAATATTTTCCTCCTGATTAATCTTTTTTTGTCATCAACATTTACAATTTTGGATCTTTTCATTCAAAATTCAACAGAACCAGTTTGAATCTGATAAATAATGTGCCAATTAGCTCAGAAATATTTTCCGAACTCAGACAATGATTGATAGTAAACAAACATTGGTTTTCTTGGTCCCTCCTGTAGAAAGTGTCTCCAAAGTGGACAGATGAACTAGAATGGGCCATGAACCCCTTATACCATTATGAGGGACACCACCTGAGTTCCTGGACGACTTATTTGGCGGTGATGACCGCGGGCATGTCAGTGGTTTCGGGGCTCATCTCCTGCTCATCCGAGTCACTTTCCATGCTGTCACTCTCGTCAGAATCGCTGTCAGCAGCCCCGGGTGTGGATGTAGCCTCCTCGCTGCTCTGCTCGTGTTCAGACTCTTCTTCTTCTTCCACATCTGTGGAGCTTCCGCTATCGTTTGTGCCATCGTTCTCCTCCTCCTCTACTGGAAGAACTTCCTGGTTCTCAGGAGTGCTGCTGTCCTCCTCCAGTATGTTAGATTGCCCCTGATAATTCTGAAACAAGGAGATGGAAGGCTTTATTACAGCTTTACAGTTACAAAATAAATACAAGACTTTGGTGCAAGATATACTTTAGTAAACATTTATGGGATTGAAAGGAACACTGTACACAAAGGCTGCCAGAATTTGACAGACATCATTGCATTGGCTATACTAAAGATTTAGTGTCGCTTTGGGCTGCCAATGGTTCACTGAAAGGCAGTGGCTTTAATTTCAGGACTGTATTTCCTGTAGGCTATTTTCTGCTTTACATGCTGTGTGTAAAAATGGATAGGATATCTGGGTTTTTTTGTATATTTTGATTAACCTATACTTAAGGGCTTTGGATTTTATGTTGCCATATATAAGTGAGCCATCAGAGTCAGCGTGTGTAAAATGTCACATTATATTTAATTGAGGGCATCTCTATGTTTACTTAAAGACTTAACGCAAACATGCAGGCTTAGACGGAGTAGTAGTCCAATTCAGGACACCTCAAGACTGCCTACTGCCAGATGGACCAGGACTCATTTAAAGAGGGGAATAATCCAACTGGCAATGTCAAGGCGCCAGTTGAAAGTCTGTAATTTGGATTTTCTTAAATTATGCCCCTGAGTTTTTCAACTACTGTATTTTGTTTTCTTCCTTTGAAAGCTTGCACCCGGGGCATTACAGTTTTTGCAATATTGGCTTATTTTGGTTTTGCAGAGCACATGCAACATCGATGGTGGTCTTGGTCTTGGCAAAGTGTTATGTTGTATAAACTGGTGTCAAATCAAAGAATTTCCAGTCACTGAAATTACATATATATACATATTACATTTAGCCACCTCTGAAAAAAAATACAAAAATAAAAAACAACTAATATTGAGACACGCTTTGTGTCTCTGTGTGTTTCCAATGTGACACTGATATTCTGTTGACTGATCACAGTACAAAAAATTTTTGACGGGGAAAAGCTTCACGTCTTACACCACAAAAACATAGTCGGAGCTTGCAGGATATTGAGGGCTTGTAAATATAACCACCACTTTACCGATATAACCAACCGAATGGGGAATAAATTATCACCCTTGCCACAAAGGGTTTTTTTTTGTTGCTCTTGGTTTTATGAAGATGTATAATTTATGCTTTGATTGTTTTTCCCCTTATGTCGGAAATGAGTCAGACCTGAATGTTCATAAAAACAATATGCAACAAAAAAAAAAAAATACAACTGACCTCACTGTTGTACACCTCTGGTGACTTCTCCACCTCATTGTCAATGGGCATGTCATAGCCCGATTTTTTGCCTGTGTCAACATATTCATAGGACTTGTAAGATGAAGGAGCCTTGTGGTAGGTCTTCTCCTCCGCGTAGACATAGCTCTTGTACTCGCTGGGGTATCTTCCCATGCTGTCACCGCGGCCCGAATCTGTGTCTGTGACAATGGTGGGCAACAAGGGCTCCTCGGTCACAATTGCAGGGGTTACTGTCTCGGGAGCAACAGTGGAAGACTCGCCCGACTCTGAGCTCTCTTCCTCGTCTTCCTCTTCACTTTCCTAGAGGGACAAATCACATATCAACATGAAAAGATTTAACAACAACAACCAATTCAAGTGCACTGTCCAATTAAAAACGCAAGTTCGAAACTGTTGGCTTTAGTTCAACAGGGTACAGGGACCCTGTGACCAAACACCAACGTTTCAAGAAGTTCAGTGCCACCCAGGCTTTGATTTTCCCAGATAAGACAATAGTGGCTAAAAGGAGAAATCATCCTTTTAGCTCAGCGGGACCTAGATCTGATTGTCATCCCCATAGCGGTAAAAAGAAATACAGTGTTTTCATAGGATGGAGCTTAGGGGCAGCAAATAAAATGAAAACAGCAAGGGCCACAAAATAGAACCCTGTGGAACTCCATATGACAGGTAAAGACATGATTTGTTTTAACTACTCACACTCTCCTCTGATTCCTCATCATCATCATCATCATCATCGTCATCATTGTCGTCATCATCACCGTCTTTACTCGGTTCATCTTGGTTGTCAACGGATGGTGTGTCTGTTGCAGCATCATCTGTAGTTTCAAAGTTGATTAAAGCTGGACTCTCGACTGCTGCCTGTTGAAATCCAAAGATTCACAATTGTACAAAATAAACCGTCTTGACACTATATACTACATTGTATTCTTTATGTCTTACCTCCTTAGAACCATCTGTGCTCTCATCTGAACCCATAGCAACAGGTGCTAAAAAATTCTGGAACAACTGTAAAAACATTCGTACTGATGAGTTCCAATGTTTGATCTAAGTAAACATATGTAAAATTGTCCATTTTAGTTTGAATTGCAGAAATGTTGTACCCTGAATGGTGACACATGGAAGCGAGTCAATTGGGCCATCTTTTTCCTGAAGAGTGACGCTCCAGATCGTCTGACCTGTGGACAATGTGGACAATATGAACAATCAACGCGGCGGTTCCACTGTCTCTCTGTATGACTGTCCGACTTTACACCCACCACTTCTTCAGAACTCTCCGCCGAACTGTCAGAATATTTTTTTGCCTGAGAAGCAAACAATCACAATCAATACAAACCACACTATATTTGTAATGTTGAAATAATAACTGGAATAGCAAAATTGTGTGAGATTGTGAGAGGACAAAAAAATCTCAGCGTATTAGATATTTACTGGTATCATGCAAAGTGAGAAATAAAAAACTTTGCTTTAATTTGATTGGCTGGTTTGTACTAGTATTTCTTAATCCATGCAATCGCACCGTTACCAAGTAATTGTCATGTTTCATACAATTTAACCCAACTAAGAGGAAAATATGGGTTCCAATTCCTGACGTAGAAATGCATTTGAAAGAAAACAAAGAGGAAACTCACTGGTCGGCAGAGAACTGCAGCAAAGAGCAGAACAAATACAAATGCCACTTTCATCGTGTCTGTTTGGTGTCTAGAAGAACAAAAGAAAAACATAAAGCACTCATGTTGAATTGAAACAACAAAATACAGTTTTAAAATAATAACTCCAGGGGTGTGATGAATTTTGGGCTTGACTGTTGACTCATCTCTGTTGTTTGGACTCTGGCTATGTAATTTCTAGCAATGTTCAAAATACACCATGTAAAGAGTTAAATCGCAAGTTCAAATTAAATTGCATCTGCCACAAGACCCGAAATTATGGGAACAACTGAACGGCCAAGCACTACACCCACCCAAGCAGACATACAGAGCAAAAACTAACATCTCATTCCAAAACCATGCCTAGTAATCTGTTGCCGCTTAGCCCAAACTCATGTTTTTTTTTGTTTTTTTTTGTCTTTCCAAACCAGTCGAAGAGATTTTCTACCACTCCGTCTCAGAAGCAAGACACTGCTGTTGATCAATTCTCTTTACTCCCCCTAAAGATGTTGGATGGGGAACTTTGAGGGGAAAATCAGGTGTACTGCCCCGCATCCCCCAGCATCTTGCATAAAAGAAAATGAACATTTGGGGAATTATTTGGGAATTTGTAACTGTACAATGCTCAAATAAAATTGACCCATTAACCCAACTATTCACAACTATTTGCTGGGGTACAATTATCCAGTAACATGTAATTCACTTCGACTAATCCTACTACTACATTCCAGATGTTTTACATTACATGTTCTTGCAGGTATTAAAAGCAAAACATTGCAAATAATTATTAGCTCCATCAAACCACAGTCGCTCCCAAACACTCCATTTTGTCATTCATATTTAATGAACTTATACTAACCTTGTTTGGAGTAGCAGGAAGAGTGGAGACTGGTGAGGTCTGATTGTAGTATGTTCCCTGGATGCTGTGCGCTGCCCTGTGATGCTATTGCAGTTTACCGCTGGCCTTTTTATCTGCATGCTTCTGTCAGCAGCCAATCAGGGCCGAGACTCTGATGTCATGAGGTTAACCGCTCCATGGTCCACCTCTTGTCTGTCTCCCCCACTCTTCCTTTGGTTTGTGGTGTGGGGGCTAACACACATACACACACAAAGAATTAAATTAATCCAAGAAAATGCCCTATCATGATGTAAATTTAAAAACAAGAGCTGTGACAATGACTCAACTTCCTGACAGATGTCTGACTGAGGTCTACTCGGATAATTGACAATTTGTCTGCAAGAGGAGACTGAATCATCTTAAATTGTCAACTGAAGAGAATAACCAGATTGTGATGGCTTTGCCTCTTTTCTGTGGGAATATCCCGTGTGTGTAACTATGTTAGATGTGGCCCAAAAGAACAACAAATGGGTTGAATTGTAAGTTTTTTAAAGGGCATTTTGCCTGGTTGGTACAAATAAATGGGATATGTTACATTATTATTATTATGTTCTTCCTGCGCGAGTGTCATCGTACACAGAAGAAGAAAATCAATATAATGCAACATGGGAAAGCTGTACAAAATTATACACTTAGCAGGACAATGCACTTTTTGCACAATAGAAATTGTAAACTGCACCAGTGAATTAATTTACATGCACGAAAGACCACACAAAATGCACTGGAATAAAATGAGTCATATTTAACTATCTGCAAACATGCTTTGCACTAGTATACTATTATGAATAGTGGACTCTGCATATTTTGGGGGGTTTGTATTGAATTACTTTTACATCTGCATGCTTGTAAAGACCTAAATACAGCATACGTATCAATAAAGCTGAGAAGGGAGGTACCTGGGCATTATCCATACATTATCATCAATTTTCATCATCATCATCATCTAAATGTTCCACCAGTCTATTTTCTGACAGGTCCCCAGTCGCAGGGAATGAATTATGACCTGATCAGATATATAACTAAATGTTGTATTTTCTAATTTATTGTTCTGCTGTGGCAATATGGAAATGCAGAGATTAGACAAAGTAACACAGGCGTACCCAAAATGAGGACATTAAAATAAAAAAATAACGTCCACTGTCATCATTACTGTTTCACACAATATTCCATGATGATTGCGTGGGTGATGTTATTTCTGTGTCTGTTTTGGATATATTTTCTCACTTCTCTTTTCCATTTAGGCATGTTGTTCTGGTAGTCAGTTTATTTTAAACACAAGGGAATTTCATGAACTGGAAGACTACAGTTACATTTCTAGGTGGATCAAATATACTTATGTTTGTAATTGTGATCGATTTGATTTGCTTTGTCATCATCAGTATGATAAGATGCAACTGGATAAAAACTATAATTGGGCACCTGCTTACAAAAATAGGGGCCCTTAATCTCATAGCCAATGCTATGTTTCAAGTTTGTGGGACTATTTTAGAAAAGAGAGGGTATAATAGTGAAAGTGTATAAATATAAATGAAAATAACAAATCACAGTTTGATTCATACATGGTTTTCGAACTCCTGGTTTACATTCGGCACTGAAAGGGAACAAAATGCAAAACTATTTGTTGTGTTTATATAGGTATGCATTTAACTGCATTTAAAATTAAACATCAACAGCTTAAGTCTTCATTTTATGAAAGCACAACTTAAATAGTGTGTCTTCTTCCATCCATCCATCCATTTTCTGAACCGCTTAGTCCCCACGGGGGTCGCGGACGTGCTGGAGCCTATCCCAGCCGTCATCGGGCAGCAGGCGGGGGACACCCTGAACCGGTTGCCAGCCAATCGCAGGGCACACAGAGACAAACAACCATCCGCACTCACACTCACACCTAGGGGCAATTTGGAGTGATCAATCGGCCTACCAAGCATATTTTTGGGATGTGGGAGGAAACCGGAGTGCCCTGAGAAAACCCACGCGGTCTTCTTTTTAGAGAAAATTAAAAATGCAGACAAAGAGCAAAAAAAAAAACCATTATAACAATACAAATGGCACTTGTTATTGCTTGAGCTCCATGATCTCGAGTCTGGACGCGAATAAAGAGATACACTGTGTGAATTGTTCATTCAACAGCATGACTGTCTGTTTCGTGATCAATCGAAGAGCTGTCTGGTTTTCTCACTGTTGCCATTTCTAGGATGGAACAAAAGAATATGCATGTTTTATGATCACATGATCATGTGAACTTCTTCAGTGTTTTCCTCTGATGGTGTCATATCGCACCACTAGCCTTTTCACACGCACTGAACGAAGCAAAGGATCATTGGATATTTTTGTTGTTATGCTGGTTGATTGTAAAAAATATATATCGTAAATTTCCGGCTATAAGCCGCACCGGAGTACATGCCGCACCAGCTAAAATTTGTGATTTTTCTCATTTTATACTTATATAAGCCGCACGGGACTATAAGCCGCACATGCGCACGAGTTATTTACAAAGAAAGACAGTACGGAGAAAGCCTTTTTAAAGTTTTAATCACATTAAGATTTTGTTGTAAACACGGAAGTAACAGCACTAGCTGGGCTAAAGTTTTAATAACATTAACATTTTGTTGTAAACATGGAAGTAACAACACTAGCTAGGCGGGTAAAAAAAAAAACACACCAGTCAACAAAGTCACTGAGAGCCATCTTTGTCTTCCTCCTGTCCACTGAAACCAGCAAAATCTTCCTCCTCAGTGTCCGATTGGAATATGCATGTAAAGTCGTCGCATGATCGCGTAAGGTTTTTAATGTTTAATTCCCATTTGAAAGAGAATATACACAAAAATGATTGTCAGGAAAGAGATGAATATTTAGGGACGCATAACTTTTATTAACATAACAGCACAACAGCGGTCCACAGCCTTTTTATGAGTGTATAAGTGTATTAATCTTGAGAAAAAGCACGGAAAAAAACCTATATAAGCCGCACCGGACTATAAACCGCAGGGTTCAAAATTTGAGAAAAAAGTAGCGGCTCATAGTCCGAAATTTACGGTATATACTAGTCTGTAGCATTGGCTTGAAATATATATATTTTGTAATATTGATCCTGACACAACTCGTATACATAACTCGCTAAGAGTCACTGTGAAAAGCCTGCCACAAATACAAATAATTTCAATGCATTATTGACACATTTAAAAAGAACAACAACATCTGAGCCCGGAGGAAGATGGTTGCTGGTTGCGTGATGGTTATTGTTACATTTGTATTTTTTGGTAGTTTTTTTGTGTAATCCCGCCTATCTTAATTCACACACACCAAAAAGACAGTCTTGCAAAATGTCTTCACTTACAACAGAGACCAGATCTCAAATTCTTCTGCACTCGATGACTGTGGAATTATACTTCATGTGTGGCTATCAAATTTCTCCACTCAGAATTGTGTGCTTCAAAAAAGTCTTGCATTCATCTTCAAGGTTGTCATTACTCTTAGGGACTTCCTTTTTACATAACAGACACAGCCAGATGATCCAATATTGAAATCTAGCCAGTGACCAAAAGATTCTCATAATTCTTTTCCAATTTCCCGATTTATTGCTAATCTATAACAATTCTCAACACTGTGAGAGTGAAGGTTATCAGAACCAGCTCAGTGGCCTAGTAGTAGAGTGTCCGCCCTGAGACTGGAAGGTTGTGGGTTCAAACCCCGGCCGGGTCATACCAAAGACTATAAAAATGGGACCCATTGCCTCCCTGCTTGGCACTCAGCATTAAGGGTTGGAATTGGGGGGTTAGATCACCAAATGATTCCCGAGCGCGGCACCGCTGCTGCTCACTGCTCCCCTCTCCCCCAGGGGATGGATCAAAATCACATGGGGATGGGTTAAATGCAGAGGACAAATTTCACCACACCCAGATGTGTGTGTGACGATGATCATTGGTACTTTAACTTAACTTTAATAGTTTACATCCATCAGGGTGGAATGCCACGTAAAGGATTGAGCAGTATGCATGTCAGTCTGGTTGACAGAGAATTGCGATTTTATTTTAAGAACACAAATGTAGCTTTGGATGACTTCTCCCTTTCTGTTCATTTTGGACAGTTTCCAGGATGACTGGCTGCGTTTGATTGGCTACATAGTTTGCCTCACCAGGGCGTGTTCTTCATAGTTGCGGCTGTAAGTTCATGTTGCCGGGAGGATGATAGGGTGGAAAATGTAGATATGTTTTTCCCCAGTTTATGACTTCAAGGGAACAACATATTGCAAACCCATTTTAGTAAAGTTGTTGTAATGACTAAGGCTCATGCAACAAAATGCACCACACCAATATTTTAAATGGGACTTGGTGGTGGAATGTAAACAAACACCTTGTCAATACAAATGTCATTTGATTATGGATTTGATTTCAGAAGTAAAATGACCTGCATGTTGGTATGTCACATTATACCCCAAATGGTATAATGAAATATTTTTTTGCACATAATTGAATTCCCGCTACTGCCATGTTTTGTCAAAACTATTTTTGTTTGAGGGTGTGGCTGCAGAGGGCCTACATGAGTTATTTGTGTCTGTAAGGATGGACGCTGTGGTTGTGTTATGGTTAGACTCAAACCAGACTTTTACGCGCTTGAGAAATTTTAGGGCGAAGAAGGAGCAATGAGGACTGAAAAGAGAAGAACATCTAATTAATTTCCTCTCACTATAATGAAATAATCTCCAACGAGTGTTTTTTTTTGTTTGTTTTTTGTTTTTTTTAACAGCATTGATTTTTATCCACATCTTTACCTTAATTATTTGTATATGAATTCTTTGGAGCTCAATTTTTTCACAGGGAACAGTATAACAAGAGCATAATCTCACAAGTTAATTGTGGTGCGCATGCGACACACTGTCATTGTGGCACACATCCCTTTGGTCCCTCTCATTGTCCACCAAGCCAGTATTATAAACTATGAAAGTCAGAGTGAGGAAAAGCCCGTCATTGTGGTTCCATCAACCGGGTTATTGTTTCCAAAACGATATCTGGAAAGCAAAACCAGAGACTATGTCGTGGCTTCACATGAGTTCCAGTATATTTTGAGGTTATAGCAGATGTCAGATGGATGAAGATCTAAGGATATATGTAATAGCTTCATGACAAGAACAGACGTAGATGTATGCCTAAAATTGTTGTTCTCATTTCATACTTTGACCGACTTGGTTTAAAGCTGGAAAGGGTGCGCAGCACTGTGCGTTATTTTAATTATTGGTACTGTAAAGACAAAACATACAGTCAAGACATCCTCTACGAAGATCAATGGAGTGGGAATAATTATTCAAAGTATGTGATTTGCCATTAATAGCTAATAGTTATAGCTAGCCAAATAGTTAACCATAAATAGGTAAATAGCTTGTGAGCACGGACATAAATATGAATGAACTAACTTACTCACTGTCGGAAGACATGAAGCCACCTGTCCATTACTAAGCTTACCCAACTTGAATACATTGATTTCTCGGTGCCGTTTTGATGATGTTTTCTGTCTATATTGCAAAAATGCCATTGAGCATGACATACATTTGTCATCAATTGTGGAGAAATGCTGCATGCACTTTTTTATTGGTAAGAACGCAATGTCAAATCTTCTCTTAAGGTATATCTCTGAGTGCAACTCAAACATTCATCTGCATCAAAGTAAAATGCAGGGAACCTAGCATAAATCACAAATAGTGCAACTCAAACATTCATCTGCATCATCAGAACCATCAACAATGAGATGAAAGCAAAATTCAAGGAACCTAGCATAAAACACAAACTAATAGTGTTTTTTCATAGATAGAAACAAATGTTTTAAGTTTGCTTATTTTCACAAGTGAAAAGCCTTATACTCACGATACTGTATGTTTTGTAGAGCTGTTCTGGGAAATAACTGTGAAACCACCATTACACTAGGGACTTACCCCAAACTGGTCAGCGTACTACCCCATGGTTTAAGATGTTTATACACACAGTATGAACTGATCATAAAGGCGCAGAAAAAAACAAGAAGTCTAGTCATTGACCACAATCCAACCAAGTGGAATCAGTCAAATCAGCAAGAGATCTTAATGATGAGAGCTAAAACAATAATTGATTTGTAATTTCATTTCTAGTTTCACTGTTGTCTTTTAAAATTTTATATTTTAAGTGTTCTTTGACAGTCTTCAGTCAAAGTACACAAAAAGTGAAGAACTCCAGCACACTTAATATTCACTTCACAAAGGTTGCTTGTAATCTGTTTGTTGGGGTCTGTCCTAGGTAAATGCTGACGGTTTACAGCGGAAACACGATGTTGCCAACTTCGTGGCTTAGTAACCCCTCAAACAACTATTTTTACGAAAAGCGGCCAGCAATAGTAATGTTGTTTCGTGGGGTTATTGGAGACTTCTGCAGACTGAG
This sequence comes from Syngnathus scovelli, assembly GCF_024217435.2. Lineage (NCBI taxonomy): Eukaryota > Metazoa > Chordata > Actinopteri > Syngnathiformes > Syngnathidae > Syngnathus > Syngnathus scovelli. The sequence goes on from NC_090859.1 coordinate 7,387,753, forward strand.
ACTTCCTCTAAAGCAGGGTTGTCAAACTCGTTTTTTTCGCGGGCCGCATTGTAGTCATAGCTTCTTTCGGAGGGCCAACCCAAATAAATGTATGAGCACCTCATATTTTATACAGTAAAAGCTACAAAACAAACTGACAAATAACTCGTTTTCAAATCAGACGAGTAAAAACTGGTGAAATATATACAAAAAATGATCTTATTAAAAGTGAAGACAATTTGCAATTCTAGGAATGACACACGAATTTAATGCACAATTTGTCTTTGCGGGTCACATAAAATGATGTGGCGGGCCGTATCTGGCCCCCGGGCCTTAAGTTTGACACCTATGCTATAAAACAAAGGGTTCACCTCTCTGTAAAAAGACTGTAGATGAATTGTGCTTGTGCAAAGCTACTACTAAATATTATACGCATCCATAAAAAGACGATTGCATTAATTCATCACCAAGTTTCCAAATTACACTTTCAATTAGTTTAGTCAGTCGATATGCGTCTATTTTTATACACAAATCTAGTTGTTATTGTTGTCCTGATTGTTTTAATTTTATTGCAGTCCTAAATTGAAGAATGTTTGTTTCACAGTGCTTTTATGTTACCCACCTATGATTGTCGCTGTGGGTGTTTCTGTAAAATGATGTCCAGAGAAGGAAGTGTTATGCAAGCATACCCTGTATACTCCTCTAAACATGGTCTGCTGTTACATATGTGAGCATGTGATTACATGTTTATGCACGTGTGTTCTAACTCCAATTTGAAACATTTTAAGAAAAGTAGCTACTTCAGAACCAACACTCATGTGGCACTCATTGACTCGGCCAAGTGTAATTACAGATCACTGCACAGTCCAGGCTGACACTCCCTGAGAGGCCCTGCAGTAGGAACAAGGAAATGACCATATATGGCCACTTCCTTTGTTTGATAAAGGCCTGAAGCCTACCTCTGTGACCTGCAACAACCTTTTTAAATATACTAGAAGAAAAATTGAAACACTATTGGAAATAGAACAAAGCATGACTAGGATGCAGGTTACTGTAAGATGGAGGTCTCCAACCTTTTCCTCTAAGCGCTGATTTAACAGCATGGGGTGGCCTGGCACTTCTCAAAATTTGTAGGATGACTTTTATTTAGACAGCTGATCTACTCCTAAAACAGCTGATTTTGTTCCTTTTCCCACACTCAGCTTTTCCATAGGTATTATAGTGCTACATTTGCTTGACTTTTGTGCAGGCTGCATGGGTTTGTCTCCCACTCACCGACTCACCAAATTGTTTACTCTTTAAATATGTGCACTGCCACTGCCAAGAGTGTACCGTATTTCCCGGAATATAAGGTGCATCGGACTATAAGGCGCACCGGACTATATGGCGCACCTTCAATGAATGGCCCATTTTACAACTTTGGCCAACTTTGGCCTCATATAAGGCGCACCGGACTATAAGGCACAACATTAATGCATCATGTCTGATTTTTAATCCAAATCAAATCATTCTCCATTTTATCTTTTTTATTTCAACTTCAGACGCAAGAAATTACTTTATAATCACAAAATAATGACCCATAGTTTTTTTGATTCATAGTCTTCAGCGGGCCACTTATGATTGATTTCATGACACAATGCTTCGGGCCAGTTTAAATTTCGAAATTTGGTCCATATATAAGGCGCACCGGACTATAAGGCGCACTGTCAGCTTTTGAGAAAAGTTTAGGTTTTTAGGTGCGTCTTATAGTCCGTAAAATACGGTAGTCTGCCTTTTGTCTGATGTTGACTGCTATAGGCTCCAGATAAGCGCTGTAAGAAAATCCACAGGTGCTCTGCTGCGAGTATGCAGGGGTCCACAAGTAGTAGAGGAAATGTTCATAATGATTTATTCATTTGGGCCATGTACTAGTGGATATCTACACCTTTAAAACTGATGTGTTGAAAATTCAACCAGTTGTTTTACACACAGCAAATCTTTTTTTGGTACAAATCCCCCCAAAAATGTTTTTTTACAGAACGACCCAGATTTGGGTCAAATTGTTCCAACTTCCTGGGTCGGTTCAAATTTTAACCCAGCAGTTTGTAAGACTGTGAGCTGGAGAAAATAGTTGGACAAATGAAAAAGATCAGATTGTTTGTTGAATTTACTCTATTTTGTTTTGGCAAGGGGTTTCACGATAAGAGATCATTTGGATCCAGATAGACTTTTTAAACTATGACTCTACTTAAATAATGTCTTTGGATCCAGATACTTTTATTTCATGTAACCATTTCATGAAATAAAATTGAATAAATACAACACATTTTTTCACTGTACTTTTTCTCTTGTTTTGATTGCTTCACATGATTTTTGTTTTTTAAATGATTTTGCTAGAACTTCATGCTCTGTGCGCTTTGGTTATGTGAGTGAGCATTTTGAATTGTCTGTTATCTGAGGTTTGGCTCATATTTCAGGGATGTTCCCTTTAAATGTACTTAAACATTTTCTTAAAGACGTCACTAACCATCCTGTGTTTGTTTTTTTCTTCCATTACACCACTTGGGAAAACTAATTGCATTAGCTGGCATGTAAGTATGTGTGTCTGGCATCATTTAGTGGTCGTAGGTGTGAATCTTTTTGGTAGAGAAAGAAAAATAGGGTGAGCTGGAAATATGTGAATCATTGTTTTCTCCCGTCATCCGCAATATATAATAATATTATAATGTATTACATTATTGCTTTTATTGCAATAAGAATGTATTCTAAATTTACTACTAATGGAGATATGTTTATATGTACAGTATGTACTGTACAGCACTTATTTTTATTATTTAAATTCATCAGAAGTGTCTGTTCAGCATCCTTAGTGGATACTTTCATGCAGACTCTTTCAATTTCACTGTTTAACCAATTGGAAGCTTTTGTAGCAAAACTTTGACAGAAGACCACACATACAAAATTGTTTTTTTTAGGGCACTTTGGTGGAGTAGTATCTCTGGCGCTCACCTTCCCCTATCTAAAGTAGGCTTCAACTCAAAATAACTGATAACAGGCCAAAATGGTGAGTTCGCCTATTTTAGTAGTTTTTGGATGACAATAATAATTATACAGCATTTTAGCATTTAAACATGCAATAAAGATGCTTCTAAATAGTAGTAATTATCACACACACACATAAAATGTTCAAGACTTGGTGTGGCCCACATTCAGTTTTTAGTACCCGTGTCTGTGCAATGTCTGCATTGATTCCCATTCTCTTCATATCCTTACATATGATGTATACAATAGCTATTTTTCCTTACAAGTTTCATAACACTGAGATGTTACATAACTGCGTGCGTGTGTTATTCCTTTAAGACATGAAAAGAGAAATAAAGCACAAAAAAACTTTCCACTCCAGGTGCCAAAGATTCGACTGCGGTGAGATGACAGAGGGAGCTAAATATGCACTCTAAATGTCTGGACCTGGGAATAGTCTGCAGAAATACGGCCACAAACTATGTTGTATGTCTGCCTCCTCCATATACGCGCGCGCGCGTGTGTGTGTGTGTGTGTGTGTGTGTGTGCGTGTGTGTGCGTGTGTGTGTGCGTGCGTGTGTGTGTGTGTGTGTGTGTGTGTGTGTGTGTGTGTGTGTGTGTGTGTGTGTGTGTGTGTGTGCGTGTGCGCGTGCGTGCGTGTGCGTGTGCGTGTTTAGGACGATCTGTGGATTGAATAAAATATTTTTATTTACTTTTGTTTTACCCCATGCAAGTAATAAAGAGAATTTTTAGCTCCAAATATTCGTCACCGTAATATTTATATCAATCTGAGCCATTAATACTCGGTCATGAGTCATGACCAAGGTCACATTTGTTGGCAATTATCAAGATACTGGGCTGAATGGAATCTTGCGTGGAAACGCAAGATTTTACCACTACTTGTCGCTATTGTCCATTTTAAAATGCAGTGTTTCCCTTAAAATGTTATACAGTGTGGTATCTAAAATGTTACGTTAGAGGGCAGCATCGTTCCTCAAATGTAAGTTAGGAGACCGTATAATAAATAGTATGGCATATTTGTTTGTACATACTATCCACAAATAATATAGAATAAAAATAATAATATATAAAGCAACCATTATTACTGTAGTAGTTTGGTGGTGGTATTTTATAAAATTTTTCATTGTAAACATAATAAAAATCCGTCCCCTTTCTATCTCCACTTTTCGGGGCCAATTTGGAGCCTAATTTTGGCCAAGAGGCTGTGTACACCATTAACTGCTCACACCCACATTAACAACTAAAGACAATTTAGACTTCAATGAAACTCGCATGCTTCATTTTGGAATGTGGGAGGAAGCCGATACACCAGCAAAAAACATTCACATGCACTGGAAGGACAAGCAAATTCCGTTTTTTAAGGCCGCAGTCTGTATTTGATTCTTGTGGTGAGTGTATTGAGACAACTCAGTCACCATCAGTCAGCAATATCTTGATAAAAGGGCATTATTATGCACCGGAAGCCCAAAGTTCTCTGGCCTAGTGTTAAAATGGTGACTATGCATTTTAAATGTACAAAAAAGGAGAGATAGAAAGAGAGACAGAGAGAGAGACAAATATTAAATGACAAATAAATAAATAAATAAATAAAATTTTGAAAGAAATATTTCTTCTCCTGGGGCGGCTCGGTGGAGCACTGGGTAGCACGTCCGCCTCACAGTTAGGAGGGTGCGGGTTCGATTCCACCTCTGGCCCTGTGCGGAGTTTGCATGTTCTCCCCGAGCCCGCGTGGGTTTTCTCCGGGCACTCCGGTTTCCTCCCACATCCCAAAAACATGCTTGGTAGGCCGATTGATCACTCCAAATTGTCCCTAGGTGTGAGTGCGAGTGCGAATGGTTGTTTGTCTCTGTGTGCCCTGCGATTGGCTGGCAACCGGTTCAGGGTGTCCCCCGCCTACTGCCCGATGACGGCTGGGATAGGCTCCAGCACGCCCGCGACCCCCGTGGGGACTAAGCGGTTCAGAAAATGGATGGATGGATATTTCTTCTCCTATTTCATTATGTGTTATAGGAAAAAAGTGAGACAATACTGTCACAACGAGGAACTTGTGAAAACCACATTTATGGAGAAGTAGTTATTGATTATCATTCATATTGCAGTGTAAAAAGAGCCAAAATCCTTATCTTGATTGAAAATGATTAGAATAAGTCTTCATAACCAGAAAAAAAAAATAGCATAGACCTACAAGCATGAGTCAGAGAGTCTGCTCATTGTCGCCGTTGTGGTTTGACATGTTTCCTGTGCTAAAAATGGTGCAGCATGTATTGTTGCCTCTGAGACTGTGAGAAGCGTGGGTTGAAACCCAACATGTCTGTCACTACATTTGTTTTCCCCCAACCAAACCAACATAAAATGTTCAACCGTGTTCTCGAAGAATTATTTTGTGCTAAAATGCTAATTGATGGGCCAACTTTTACATGAACACTTTCCAAATCCGAAATGTGATCATTCAAAGGCCATTGAGCAAATTAGTTTGCGTGACAATACAGTCACTTCCTATTACTTACTATTGCCCTACCCGATTTTCTAAGACTCTGAGATAATACTGCGTGTAAAAGCAAAAAGTGGTGTAAAAGCACTATGTTATATAATTTAAACTTCAGCACGCCTGAAAATGTTATTTTTGTACACGTTAAGAAACAACATTGATTCTTTCCACAAGTCATCCGTTGCAACACAAACTTCTGGGCTGTGGTCACAATTACTGTCGTTGACATTTATTCTTTGAACACAGGAAGTAGTCAGGTCTGAGGTTATTTTTGTTTTCTTATTCTGTGTTAAAGAAAGACCACGTAATTTGAAAAATAGCCCTCTGAGTGCAACGTTTAACTGATTATGCCTTGAAAGAAGTAAAAAAAAAAAAAACAGGGTGTCACGAAGTTCATTTTTAATTTATGTATGAATGAGTAACATTAGTTGATGAGTAATTTTAATCTGATTACTTGACTTGGTAAAGTAAAGTGTTAGATTGTTTGCAGAAAACATGTACATTACAAGAACACAGCATCGGTAGCAGCATCACTGCTTATGACACACAATGTGATTGAGGATTTACTGCACCAGACAATTAGAAGGTAACTTTGCAAGTCTTCAGTAGAGGATACGCTTAATTGCGTTGGAGATCGGGATATAACTTATATTGCAGCCGAATAAGTACTAAATAAATATGATAAGATGTTCCAGACGATTAAACATACTCTAAAGGAGGGGTGTCAAACTCATTTTTTTGCGGGCCGCATTGTAGTCATAGCTTCTTTGGGAGGGCCATTATGACTGTCAACCCAAATAAATGTATGAGCACCTCATATTATATACAGAAGAAGCTACAAAACAAACTGACAAATGACTCGTTTTCAAATCAGATGAGTAAAAACTGGTCAAATATTAAAAAAATATATATATATTATTAATAGTGAAGACAATTTTCAATTCTAGTAATGACACACGAATTTGATGCACAATTTGTCTTCGCGGGCCACATAAAATGATGTGGCGGGCTGTATCTGGCCCCCGGGCCTTGAGTTTGATACCAGTACATAACTTGGGGCCACATTTGTACTTCAATAGTAGGATGTTTATGAGAAGGGAGATTTAATTGGAATTTTATTTTATTTTATAAGCCTGAAATAATATTCCTGTTGAATGAAATATTGATAATAGAAATGAAATGTGCCTGTAAAAATAAACCCGAGCAGTTTCAATTTCATTGTTCCACCAATATTACATAGCTTTCCACATCACTTACCTCTTTCAGTCGCACACTCACCCACACACCTTTACCACTTTCTCTGCTGAGAAAGGCAATTCCAAGTTTATTGATGGGCTACAGTAATGCTGCCATTTTGGCATTTGGCTTTGCATAACTGTAACGCTCACACAATTTCTGCTTCACGACTTGCTTTCTGCTTTGTCAGTAATTCTACTTGAGAGCAGTAATCAAATTTTTTTGGGGTTTGTCTTGAAAAACCATCACGAGAAGTGGCACAATCCTCAAGACAGGATCCTGGGCTGGAAATAGATGATCTATGGAAAGTGTTTAAAGTACTTTGCGGTGTGACTTTAATCGAGATTCTACAAAGGAAAAATAGCATATGAGTGAAATAATATTTGCAGCTCCAGTTCCAATAAGAGTTTGGGGCAGAAAAAGTGTTGAATAAACAATTATCAACAATTGATAAAAAGTAGTTTACATTTTACAATTTTTTTAAGTACTTTTAATTATTTTTTATTTATTTTTTTATTGCTAAGAAAGCTAGAAAAAAATGAAAATACAGCAAAGTAGAATTTTTACCAAGTGTTTAACGTACTTTGCGTTGTGACTTTCATCAAGATTCTACAAAGGAAAAATTGTTGTTTTGTATAAATTTTATAAGTCCTTTTAATTATTTTTTTATTGCTAAAAAGCTAGAAAAAAAAATGAAAATACATCAAAGTAGAATTTTTACCAAGTGTTGGAAAAAAACTACTGTTGAAACCTGATGTCTGGGATTATTCAAGTTTTTAGTCTAGGTGTTTATGAAATACTGACCAGATGTTTGAGGGAGTTATCTATAAAGAGGAAGAAAACACAGAATCGGAGTGCTGTCAAACCAGCACATTTGTAGTAGGAATTTGGGCACGCACTGGAACTGTTTCTTTTGTAATTGTTTAAGCGTCTGAATGAAAACCGTAGCTATTTTTGCTTTGGTGGAATGGAGGCTGCTCTAACACTGTGCACAGTAGCTCTGAAAAGCCGTGTCAGGAAGTGATCTGGGATGGAACTCAGCGGCACCGAGAGCTGCAATAACACACTCAGAGGAGCTGCTCAACTTAACACTGCACTAGATGGGTGAGTTTGCTGGAAGCTCACTTATCATGCTCTAACTTTTACTTTCTCACTTTTATACTTTCAGTTTGCATTTACTTCAGTGCTTCTTGTTTATGATGAAATGTTTAACATCCCTGTTAGTTAATACACCTTCTAATTATTTGCTGTTGGGGTAAACTTTTTGCAGGTTAAATAATATGATCACTATTTACTAATGCTGCATATCCAGACATTGTTAGAAAAGGATAGTACGATATGTTCTTTCTGGTAAGTGCCACTTCAAAGTCGACTTTTTGTTGTTGTCACTAGTCACCCATTGTGCACATCGCAAGACAGTCAGCAGTGATAAACCAATCAGATAACGACAAACATTGTGACACCATGCTTAGCATTTGCAAAGGCAAAGTAAGGTGAATCGGGATTCTGAATTGTTAACAACAAAAACTTAAAATTAAAAAAACAGTCATTGCTATTTGTGAGCATGTGAGCACTCACTATTCTGAAGGGCTAGAGTATATATTAGGTACACATAAAAGATAAAATCAGATTTTGCAACAACAACAATCTACCATGCTCACTACTCGAAGGTGAGAAAATAAGAAACGCAATGAAAATAAAATAAGTGACTGTTACTTGAAAACAAATAAACACAATGTCATATAAAATACTTCAATGTTTTCAACTGCCCGACGCTCAGCTTGTTCCCCTCAAAAGCACAGAAGTCCATACCTGAGCAAAATCTTCTTTTCGTTTTTGTTATGCTGCTTATTGATTGTTAATTTCACTTTTTCTCATGAACAATCTTTTCTGTGTACCTTCCCTTCAACTGATATAGCCAAAAGGGTCAATTGGCACTCGCTTAAAATATTCTTCGCAGGTCCTTGTCACAACCTCACTGTACCGGTTCGACAACTTCACTAAGCAATCTTGGTGACACTATTATCTGATGCTAATTTAAGAATTTAACAAAACAACGCAGCCTTTTAGCTTTGACATTATAGTCATTCACCCGTTTGCAGTAAGGCTAAAAAAAATCAAACAATAACCCAATTTCCCAGCCCTTACGCTACCATGTATATCCAAACCATCCATCCATTTTCTGAACCGCTTAGTCCCCACGGGGGTCGCGGGCGTGCTGGAGCCTATCCCAGCCGTCATCGGGCAGTAGGCGGGGGACACCCTGAACTGGTTGCCAGCCAATCGCAGGGCACACAGAGACAGACAACCAATCGCACTCACACTCACACCTAGGGACAATTTGGAGTCTTCAATCGGCCTACCAAGCATGTTTTTGGAATGTGGGAGGAAACCGGAGTGCCCGGAGAAAACCCACGCGGGCCCGGGGAGAACATGCAAACTCCACACAGGGAGGGCCGGAGGTGGAATCGAACCCGCACCCTCCTAACTGTGAGGCGGACGTGCTACCCAGTGCGCCACCGAGCCGCCCTTATTATATCCAAACCGATCCACAAAAATAAGCACGTAATGGAAATCTAGCCAAAGAGGTGTTTTCACAGAAACAGATGAACGACCCACACTGGCCACATCAGGTGTCTTCACATGAGCGATCGTCTGACATGGGCCACCCAGACACATAATGAAATAGTAGTATAGTGAATCTGTCTTCACAAATTTCCCATAGTATCATTAAAACCTGCTTGAGTTGTTTGTTAGGGAACTTTGCAGTATATAAGGTAAGCGGTTTCGTGATGATGTCAGTGTCATGAGGAGAATGTGGGATAATGGTGCAGACAGGTTTATAACAACTCCTGGAACGTGGCATGCATTCTCATCAGAGGCATCACCTGTTTAATACGTGCGGTTAAATAGAGGAAACATCACTGACAGTGCCAGGATATCAAGACTCCACTTTAGAAATTACAAGTCTAAATAATGATGTCCGTTGGTACTGTTTGTGTTGCTTGCTGCCAGACAAAGACCGAGCTTGTGGTTTGAGATTATTATATTTACTCACTGACTGTGACAGGAAGAAGTTTGTCACACTAACAGTAATTCAACATTATTTCCGGTTTTATGGGTGTTTTTTTAATTAAATTAGACATTAATTTTCTCCTATACAGCAGTCACGTTGTGATAATTAGCACAATCCATTAGCATTGGTTAATTGATAATTAATGAAGTTATCTTTTTCATAAAATAGGTCATTGGTGGGCTGATGGTTTGCTCACCTGACTTCTGTGCAGGAAGTGTGAGTTCAGTTCCCACTCAGTGGGAAAGTCTCATTGAGAGGTTTGCTGTCGAAGATGTGATTTTTTTTTTTTTTTTGCAATGAAATACAAAACCTAATAATCATTATACAAGTGGTTAGGGTTAAAGTCACTTGTGGAACACCTTTACATGTAACGTGGCTTCACAATATGCTTCTCTGGTGAGTTACCTGGGAGAGACAATATGGTCGACAGCGGTTTATCTGGTAGCAAAGGATGGAAAGTCCCCCCATCTTTCTCAGGTCTTTGTGTCCACATGAAGAGCATGTTTATGTAGAGGTGTGGGTGTTTCCTACCAACCAATCACATTGTGACTAACCCAAGGCAGGAAGGAAGTACACTTCAGGCATCTGACCAATCACCCACCTGCAGGAAATGACTGACAAAGTTAGAAGACTTCAAACCTGCTTTGCAGAATTAAAGGAAGACACAACTCAGTGACCTTTTCTTCTTACTTTGACCTTCCATACATTCTTCTAAGGCTACATTCGATCATTTCACAACAATTGGCAACCCGCTCTGCTCATTCAGTCTCCTCTTACAGTACGGATCTCACCGACACAACTCTCGCTCAATTGAACTTGAAATTCAGTCTACATCAAGATACGTGAGGCAAAAAAAATGCTCGACTGGGACTTACTACCATTGACATGTATGTTCCATCTGTGAGAAAATCCACTGTGTGGAGCTCCAAAGCGAGGGTCAGGATGTGTTTTCAGAAACAGAGTGACGTCATGTAAGTAGGAACCTTCCTTTTTTGGAGTCTTGTGTAGAATTAGATTTTTTAATGTATAGACAGTATATATTATATAATTTCATTAAATACATTTAATAATCATTATTATAATTATCCATCCATCCATTTTCTGAACCGCTTAGTCCCCACGGGGGTCGCGGGCGTGCTGGAGCCTATCCCAGCCGTCATCGGGCAGTAGGCGGGGGACACCCTGAACCGGTTGCCAGCCAATCGCAGGGCACACAGAGACAAACAACCATTCGCACTCGCACTCACACCTAGGGACAATTTGGAGTGATCAATCGGCCTACCAAGCATGTTTTTGGGATGTGGGAGGAAACCGGAGTGCCCGGAGAAAACCCACGCGGGCTCGGGGAGAACATGCAAACTCCGCACAGGGAGGGCCGGAGGTGGAATCGAACCCGCACCCTCCTAACTGTGAGGCGGACGTGCTACCCAGTGCTCCACCGAGCCGCCTCTTTATTATAATTAATACTATTAAATAAATTAGTAAAATCTTTTATTTCTATTATATTTAATTGACTTTCTTTCAAACTTTTTTTTGTTTTTTTTTTGGAAACTCCGAACTAGGTTATTATATATCCAGCAGCATTGTGTTTATGGTGTTAAGCACACTTCCATCTTGTTGAGGGTTAGTGCAACACTGAGAATTAAATACCCACCTACACCATTTGGAATTTCTTCGAGCTGTTTGGCGGAAATGAGGCCATACATACTGCCGTCATGCGAGACATCATGCACAAAATACTTCACTATACCATGCAAAGGCCCAATTCACCATCAAATGAACCAACGTTGTAAATTTGTGTGGAATCAAATGCTATTGTCATGCATGAGTTAGAAATGGGATTTATTTTTATAGCATCTGTTTTCATTAATGTAAGTTATGCCCTTTCAGTGACCAAAGAAGCTATTACAGTCAGGGTTTTTGAAACTGTTATCAGTGTGAGACAATACTGCATTCCAAGTAAGTTGTTGCTAGGCTAATGGTTTGTGTTAGAAAATGGGATATTTCCAGGAAGTGTTTTAGTTTTCATTCTCTGTCAGGGGGGAGGATGGGCGTGGGATCGGATTCGTCTTCCTGCCTTTTGCTCTTTCGTTTTACCTTACGATTGGATTCAATACTTACCGTGTAGCATTATCCATAATGCTGAAAATAATATATTTAGCTTGGCAGATTGACATGAGTGGCTATAGTTTTATTAGTGAGAGGAAATGCTGCGGGGTCCTTAAAGGCTCAGATCGAAAAATTTAAGCTGATTTTTCATTCAGTACATCTTCTAAAGAGGAGGAAGTGACCTTGTCTGACACTTTAGAGTACATTGGGGCAAAAAGAAAAAACACTTTCATTTTCAGAATGAAAGTTTCATTGTACTTCATGTAACTAAAAAAAGAATATAAATAAATTGTGCACATAGCTTTTAACACCCCAGTGCACCTACACTGTCTATGAAAATAGAATCCCAAAAATTAGAAAATTCCAAAATAATAATATTAATTAATGTTACTACTACTTTGGAGTTGATCCCCTAAAAATGTGACCATAGTTTTAGCACCATTATGCTTTAGTTTCCTTTGCTGCCTGTGTGTTGGATTTGCTCCGCACGGGGGGATGGTACAGGAAATCCACCCTTCCCATTTGATAAACAGGAGGAGAACCCAAACCTCTGCCGCGCTGAGATGATGATAGTGGCGGTGTTGGCGCCTGAGAACAAACCACACACATCTTCTGTGTGTCTTCTTAGATACGCGCCACCCTGATGATTGACTGGCGTCTCATCTTTTAGCTGTGTTCCGTCCGGTTCAGTCTCTATTGGGCTGCCATGCCTTTCATTCCTGACGGTTGACTCCTTTTGGCCGCAGAGTTGTCAGCATTTCAAATTACAAGATGACTCATACTCTAACTATGTTCTTAGTGCATTTTAAATGGGACTTAAAGCTTTGAATTCAGAATAGTTTATTCATGCTCAATGGATTTATTTCTGTAAACACACAGCGATCAAGTGGGATTATAAACACTCTGCTTTGTGATGCTGGTGGGTAATTGTTTCCAGGCAAACATTCAAATGAGTTAAACATATAATAAAAGGATATGATCCCCTTTAAGTGTATTTTACAGTTTTACAACGTTAGTATGAATTCTGGAATTACATTTATCACTTACCTGGCACTTTGTTCGGTTGGACAAAAAAAACATTACAGTCCTACATCACACTTTGTCCTACTTGCCATCAATGGTGTGCTTCTACTGTGGTATCACAAAATAAATTTTAATCCTTCTGATTTGGTCAGATGATTTGAACTTTTACTCTTATTGTCTTGCTAGGCTCTCATGTTTTTCCGACGATGCCATTAAATGTGCAAAGGCTCACTTGGAGTTGTATTATTTTAACTATTGTAACTTTAGATAGTTTATTATATACTTAGAAAACGTAAGACTTGACTGTGTAAAGACTGACACTCCATTCGGTACATCCTCAGCAAAATCTTGAATTGACTCCACAAGGAAAAAAAGATGCCGACTTTTGATTGACAATGTCAGGAATAAAAAAAATGGTCATACTATTAATACCAAAATTCCACTGCTTCGATGTAATCCAAAAACTCACATCATAGTATGACACGTTGATGTTTAAGTATGTAGTTGGACTGCAGTACATCAAGTCAGATGTTTATACAGTTGTGTACTGTGACAGCAAAAGGGAGCAGATGCCTTCACTCTTTATAGGCTACACACACACAAACACACACACACACATCATCTACCCCTACACTCTGGGGTCTGCTGATAAACTGGAAGTTACTCGTAAACTCGTTTCAGGATGAAGGGCTTGACTTGGGATGTTTATTTTGAAACAAACACACACACACACACACGCGCACACATTAAATAAAACCTCAAATTAAATGATTCTTGGCACGAATATTTCCTGTTTGGACTCAGAGTACGTATTTGTTTGCTGAAGTCAGGGCACTATCTCAGCTTAGGTGTGTGAGGGAGGTCATGTATGGAACAGGTTTTCCAGTAATAGAAAACCATGAAGAGGCAAAAGATAGACCTCATCTGGATCCATTAAAAGGTCCAGCCATAGAGCGTCTGCCGTATACGGTGGCCGTCTCCATTGTCAATCTGCTAAGAGACAGCCATGCAATGTTGAACATTAAAACAAAACGTGACAGGAGGTAGGCAGCATATAGAACAGGTCACGTCTTCTCAGTGCTGCAAAGGAATGTGTGAGATCATTCCTTCTGGCATTCATCCAGCGAAAACAAGGATGTGCCAACCGTAATGCAGCTAACATTTCATGTTCGTTTACAAGTCATCACATTTAGAAAAGTGAGTCAATGGATATCGTCCGTCAGGGGAATGCTGTTAAGGCTTTTTTTATGTGTGTTTTTTTATTTGCTTTTAAATGTGGTAGTCTATTGTTTTGTAATGCCATTAAATTGTGTATTTTTAATTATGTGAGGCACAGTAAATTGTGTATTTTATAATTACGTGCAGCACAGTCTCATCAAAACAGGTACGTTTTATCTGTATTACACAGTTTTGTTTACTAATTTATTTATCAAAGAGACAGTACATATAAATGAACATTTCTGTCAATATGCCAATTAGCCAGAATTTGTGATTTTTCTGTTATCTCAGTTATACTTGTTGTTTGTATTGTTTTAAGGACAAAATTTTGTCTGCACCAGGAGACATACAGTTAGCAGAATATCTGCTTTTTGAATTTGCGTGGCTTTCCATAAAGGATAGTCATTGCTGTCTACTGACTGATTTTTTGTCAGAGCACACATTGCAAGAACTCATGCGCCGCCGTTTCGTTTTTATAAATCTTAGCAAAGGGTTGTGCTCACTATTAATTACTATGTTAAGCCTCTGTCTCTAACTGTGGCTCACTTTTATTGTCATTTTTCTTCGACTTCCCATTTCTTTTCATGCAGAACCATGTCAGCTCAGGAGGTGTGTTGGCCTGTGCCAATGCGAGCCATCGGAGCCCAGAACCTCCTCACTATGCCGGGTGGAGTTTCTATAGCAGGATACCTCCACAAGAAGGGAGCCAATCAGTTTGTTAGTCTCATGAGATGTGAGTAAATATTGAGAAAACCTAATCCAATTTCTAAATGACTCTAGGTAGGGGTGTACCCTTATGTTTTATTTTACAATGTGTATCCATATAAAGCTTAATGATAGAACACAATGAGGTATATATACGTGTGTGTGTGTGTGTGTGCGTGTGTGTGTGTGTGTGTGTGTGTGTGTGTGTGTGTGTGTGTGTGTGTGTGTGTGTGTGTGTGTGTGTGTGTGTGTGTGTGTGTGTATATATATATATATATATATATATATATATATATATATATATATATATATATATATATATATATATATATATATATATATATATATATATATAGTATAAACACACACACACACATTTTGGGGGGCTGAACGGTAAAATTTGATATGACAAAGTCGATTTTGATACATGATTAAATAACCGGAACTTAGTTTGAAATATTCCCTGATGCGTGCAAGGTGGTGAGAAATTTTGCCCTGTTGTAGCTGTGAACACACTCGACTTGATTCGCGGACAACCCAACACTTGCTGCAGTAAAAATTTAAACATTTAAACATTTTAATTTAAAATGAAATGAAATAAACATTTAAACATGTTCCAAAATTGTTTGCGACAAGTAAAACTGCAAACATTTTTGCAACCTTTTATGAACCCTGAGAAAATCTAAAATTCACTGGTCGCAAGTATTCTCCACTTGGTGAGAACTGAAATTGATACTTTATTTATTTGAAAGAAATTGATACAACAGTTGTGTATTGATACTATCAGAGAGTTACAAAATAATAATAATTAATTAAGTAATACATATTCACAATTACAAAACAAATAAGATGTTAAACGACATTTCCAACAACAATCCATAAATATTAAATCTGTGAAGAATTACATATAGTGAGTGCTCTTATCAAAACAGATTATTAAGTGTGCTTTTTTTTTTTTTTTTTTTTTCCAGGGCCATTGAGGTACATCATCGTCCACAAGGGCTGTCTGTACTACTTTAAAAGTAGTACGTCTCCTGTACCACGCGGAGCGTTCTCTCTAAACGGTTACAATAGGTCAGCAGCAGAATTTTCTGTCTTTTTTAAATTATCCTTAGCTGCTAAGATTTGCATCTAACATTTAAAAGACAAATCATTACATTGTTGGCTATATCCCCCTCCCCCCTCTCCCACAGAGTGATGAGAGCAGCAGAGGAAACGACATCTAACAATGTTTTTCCGTTTAAGATGATCCACATCAGTAAAAAACAGGACGTGTTTTTTCTCTGCAGCTAGTGAAGATGAGAGGAGGGTAGGAAGAATCACACCCAGACGTTATAAAGTAGCTGTAAAAGACTGGATGAATATTGTGATTTAGGGATGAACTAGGTAAACACTTTTCATGCACACACTTAACGCATTATATTTTATGCCGTAATACAGACATGGATGCGATCCTTACGAAATGAAATTGACCATTATAATGACAGGAAAGAGTCCCAGATTCCAAGGTAATCCAATTAATCGGAGGCATTTTCATGTTTCAATTTGCTTTCTTCCTGCAATCATTGTCTTTGTTGCCATAGTGACTCGGATTCAGATGCAGACAGTTTCTACGGGACCATTGAAAGGCCTTTGGATATTAAACACCCAATCAATAATGCAGACACTGGTAAGACATGCAGGAGGAATTGATTTTGGCTAAATTTGCTACTGAGCTACCCAATCCTCTCTGCATGTAGATTATGGTGAGGATGATGACGATGAAGATGAGCAAGACTATATGAAGCCAGACAGTGACTGTGTTCCAACAAGTACAAGTAAGCACAACATATTCATGTACACGTTCACACCAAAGTGTAGATCAATGATCCGTTTGTTACTGATGATTTGCAGAATGTTACTAAATGACATCAATTCTGCTTTGCTGCCATCTTGTGGCAATGATTGTAATTTATCATTTTTTTGTTGGATGTCTCATTTCAAATATTGGAGTTTGGCTATTCACGCTCTAACTTGTTCCCTAACATCTGCAAATACTGTATTGTAGCTGGATGCATATAATCCTATTGAAATAAAAATCAGTATATAATATGTAAAAGTAAGCTTTCAAGGGTATCCATTTGAATTTACAGCCTATGCTAGGTTTGAGTGGGAAGTTTTCTCATGATTAATCATCATACATTATTGGATTGTCTCTTGACTGTGATTAATTAATTATTCGACAATAAAAATTCTTCAAAGAAAATGTTAACTGATTGGTAATGTCGGTTCTACTTCCACAGGTCGACCCACTGGCCCTCCACCTTCTTACCCGCCTCCTCCTGTTCCAATGATACCTCCGCGACCTTTTGGATCTTGTTTACAAACCCATAGAGGGCCACCACCTCCAATCCCATCACACAACCGAGTCAAAACCAGTGCAAACATTAGAAAAAACCCGCCATCGATTTCTCCTCCCATCCTGAAGGACACAAACAAAGGCCCGCCTCCCGCTCCACCCTTCGCTGCCCAGATGCACAATCACGGCTCTCCTATCCCCCCACCCCTTCCTCCACCCAATTCACAGCGGCCTCTTAAAAACAGGGTGCAGTCTGTGGTTGGACCAGGGACTGACCGAAAACACCAGAGGCCTTCATCCTCTGTTTCACTCCAATACCCCACCACCATTCCCATCTGTGATCAGCTAGAAAGCAGGATGACTGTCAGTGATGGAGATCACTGCCCTCGTGATGCCGGAAAAAAACATTCTGCTATCAAAAACCACCGCAGCAAGCCAAGCCAAGCACTGACCAAAGCAGCAAATTTTGAAGAGCCAATGCCAAAACCTCGAACGGCATTACCCTCAGTGCCGACACCTTTCTGCTACCCACCATTTCCCTGTCACGCATCTCGAGCTACTCTTCTTCAAAGTGAACTGCACAAGTGTACAAATGCACCAAAAGCTCCAACAGTCAAGCCTCCACTGCCTTTAACCAAGCCCAGACAAACAGGCACACCCCTCCAGTAAGTTGTTTTTCTCACATACACCTGACCGGTGACTCAAACTCACTTCACAACAAACACCAGTTTGGCAGATACAATCAGAACATGTTTTTTTTTTTTTTTTTTTTGAACTGTCTGTTCCCACTCCCATCAAGCAGTACAGTCAAAGTAAACATAAAAGAAAGATAATTCCAAATTGTATTGTCTGCTACCTAAATGCTAACAAACAATGGGAAACTATGAGAACAAGCGATACTTTAGAATGAAATCAACTTGAAAACTGAAGTTGAGATGAGGTCTACCTTAACTAAGTGCACGAGCAAAACATCAATAGATGCAAATGAGCCAGATGTGAAACTTGCATACATGTTATTTATCTTTTGAAGTGGGAATTATCTCTGATAAAATGAATATAGGGCGGCATGGTAGGACACTGGTTAGTACGCCCGCCTCATAGTTCAGAGGGTGCGGGTTCATTTCCACCTCCGGCCCTCCTTGTGTGGAGTTTGCTTGTTCTCCCCCTGCCTTAGTGGGTTTTCTCCAGGCACTATGGTTTCTTCCTACATCCCAAAAACATGCATGGTAGATCAGTTGAGAAGCCCGTAGGTGTGAGTGTGGATGGTTGTTTGTCTCTGTGTGCCCTGCGATTAGCCGGCAACCAGTTCAGAGTGGTGGTTTGGAAGTTACCTGGGTATTGGTTTTGTGGAACGGGAAGAAGCACCAACCCTTCAGATGACTCTCATGAGGAATTTCCCTAAGCTGGTCCATAAACGCAATTGATCATATCTTCTCCACACGACACATGGGCACTGGCAAGCTGCCCTGCCCCCATGGTATTTCATTAGCAAGTTATACAATGGATGGCTAGAATAAATATGTGTCTTGTGTCTTGGTGTGTTGGAAACAGAAGACGTGGAGAACGTCTACATCTTTGTAGTTATCACTCGCTGACCCTTATGGTGCTGAAAGTGTAATGAAAGCTGAGAAAGATAGGGTCTTGTTCCCTCAGCAATGAGGAACCTCTTAACAAGGTTAAAGGCCGACAGCGCACACCCCAGAGAAAAGATGTCTACACTTCCCCTGGAGATGTCTGAATTATAAAAAAATCCACGAGCAGCGTGAGGCTGGCATGGAAGAGGATGAATGATGAACTGTCGGGACTGGTGCCGTCCTGTGATGCTCTCCTATATCTTGTGGGCTGTGACTCCCAGAGAACTCTCAAAAATTCTAATAAAAATCTCATACGTACAAAACTCGAACATTCAAGACTGGAAATGACAGACTGGAAATCTCTTAAGAACTCTCAGGGTATCCAGTTTATTAGGACACTTGGGCAAAAACAAATTTGAATTGGTATAACAGATCACAAATGTAAACTATCGGTGATGTAAATTAACTAGATCAAACCTACTGAAGATTCCAACTAATGAACTACTATTTTGTTGTTTCATACAATTTAGAATGTCACTCTTGTTTTGTTTTTTGTTTTTTTTTTCTTGGGCGGGGGTGACAAAAGTAACATAATTGAAGCGTCTATTACTAATCAAAATCCCTTGTTGAAATCGGGGCGGGACAAGATAAGCAGAACTGCTTTATTCCATTTACCATTTCAGCAAGTCATGTGGTAGTAGTGTATGTAATGAAATTGTGATGAATGGTGATAATGTAAAAGTCAAAATAAACAAAAAAAAAAATTAGATACACATCCAATTGGCATCTAAGGTATGTGGCAGTGATGGTGCTGTCAGCCTTTAAGCATTGGATGTCTGAACACAAATGTTGCTGGAACACATGTAGACAGACAATTTTTACAATGTTCACAGGCATATTTTCTTAACGGTTTGCAAAATAATAATAATAATAATTTTAGTGTCGTACTGATGAGGTGAGAGGAGTTGAGACGTCTCTATAAACAAGATCCATCTTTGTCCTATACTACCCCCAGGTGGCCAAGGCACACGTCATACTGTACTATACTATATAGCACAATACTATGCTATGCTAGCATCGTTACAATACAAAAATGTTGACTTTGATACTTATACCTGCATGGTTGCCGAAAAGTGACTACACGGTTTCAGCCCAATGCCAACAATACGTACCTTGATACCATCTAGAAAATTTGAAAATAAATCAAATAGCGTCGCGGCTCGGTGGGGCACTGGGTAGCACATCCACCTCACAGGAGGGTGCAGGTTCGATTCCACCTCCGGCCCTCCCTGTGTGGAGTTTGCATGTTCTCCCCGGGCCCGCGTGGGTTTTCTCTGAGCACTCCGGTTTCCTCCCACATCCCAAAAACATGCTTGGTAGGCCGATTGATCACTCCAAATTGTTCCTAGGTGTGAGTGCGAGTGCAAATGGTTGTTTGCCTCTGTGTGCCCTGCGATTGGCTGGCAACCGGTTCAAGGTGTTGTCCGCCTACTGCCCTATGACGGCTGGGATAGGCTCCAGCACGCCCGCGACCCCCGTGGGGACTAATCGGTTCAGCAAATGGATGGATGGATAAAATAGAGTCTCATAAGAGCAGACACCTAAACAACCTCAGATTCTTTTGACTTGTATAATTCTTACGATATCAGTCCAGTACAGTACCAAAGTTTTGGGCCACCAATAGTAAATCGTAAATCAACAACTAGTAACAAGTAGAGAGAGTGGAAAAAGAACATGGAAATAACATAGAAAGGTCCAAGATGAGATTTAAAGCCATCAATCAGATCACCTACTTGCTACATTTATTTATTACTGCACCATGTTCACTTCAGCTTGTACTAATAAAACTACGAAATCAAAGGGTGGTCTTGAAACTATAGTGCCTTCTGATGAAAGCAGTCCCACTATTTATACTGTGTTTTCCCACCAGAAGAGCACCCCCAGAAGGTCAAAGTTTCCGTTCATCGGGAGATAAGGACACTGAGATGCCCAAGAAGGAACAAGATTTGACTGAGAGCACTGAAGGAGATGTTTCCGATGAGGATTATGATGACGTAAGAAAAATTGACATTAATTTACATTAACAGTGAGCTCACTTCATTCATACTTTGGAACTAATTTATTTTCTGTATAAATTCCCTTTTTTATATGAACCTATATATATATACCTTATCCAGGAAGGCAATGCTGACCTGGCTGCAGACAGCAGCATGGACAAAAACAAACAAAAAAATTATAATTCTTGATTTGTACTCAGATTAACACATCATGATCAACTCATATAAAAAGTTATAAAACATCTAAAAGTGCAAATATTCTTGGTTTATTTCCAGATGCGTCTGCCACAATCCGTTTTCATTGACTCAACGGATACCAGCTTTGTAGAGAAGTATGACACTGATTTTGTGAATGATACTACTTTTGATCTTGATTTTTAGGGCTACTCTCTGTGATGACATACTATCTACTAATGGATCAATACTTTTCCGAGGAAATTCTATGATGACTACATTTGTGTAAACTACATGTAAAATAATTTTACTGTATCTATTCATATTTATTACTTCCATTGCTAATGCTTTGTGACTTTTGTTCCTGTAGATTATTTAAAGAGAGCTCTGTCTTTCCGCAAGATGGATTTTATGCCATTAGAAAATCTGGAACCAAAACCTCCAAGGTAAGAAAAAAAAATTTAAGACTGCATTTTCAAAATAGGAAAAAAGAATGTACATATGTGTTAAAATATTTTATTGTTTCTACAGGCTTGTTTATATCCAGAGTTTTGTCAACGGCTGATGCTTTGATTTGTTTGTGCGACAATGCCAATGTTGTAACAAATATTTCAATGTGTTCAGGTGCTGGTGGTATGGGATGTCAGCATAGGCAAAGCCAGAAATTACCGGTTGTTTGAAGAGGTACACAAAACTGTCTGTTACCTTTCATAGTAGATCATTACATCAATAGAAAATTGTCCATGCCAAACTGAAACTGTAAAATGTAATATCCTCTCTAAAACACAGGGTGACCTGGTGTTTCTGGACTGTGATGTGACCTTCCCGATTCTTTCAGCTCTGATCGAACACTACTACAGCCATCCTCTTCCTCAGCAGGGGTCGCTATGCCTGCAGAAACCTTATTCAAAATAAGCACCACGTTAACCAAGAGCAAGAACTCGCAATGTTAAAATGCTGACTACCATGGAGACAGACTTGCTTTAAATTCAATCAGAGCTAAATATGTCATAGTGTGAATACTTGTTGAATAGTGGAAAATCTTTGCTCAAAATAGCACTTTAAAATGTGATATTGTAGGTATTGTAATAACTGACAAATTGTCTCTTGTTGCTATACAAATATTCTGTGGCCTCTCAAGGAGAAAAAACAAAACAAGATGAAAATGTGTCATCACACAAAGGCAAGTCAACCTCAAAGAATTACAATCATATATAGCTGGCAAATGTAAAATTGGGTCTTGTGTTTTCAAATACAATATTTGACTGAACCTTCCTCTTGAGAAATAAAATTTCTCAGCCAATACCAGAGAGAGCTGCCTATGAGTGTTTTTGCAGCATTTTCTTTTAAATTTAAGAACAGTCAAACCTCTACATACAAATTTTATTCGTTCCGGGACCTACTTCATATGTTGAATAGTTGTATGTTGGATCAAATATTGCCATAATAATACATTGTAATTTGTTTAATTCATTCCAAAACCAAAAAAAACAACAATAACTCCTTAACAAATACTGCAGAGACTTACACATAGCAATAAAACAAATGCATTATATCAGAGATGTATGTAAAAAGAAACAAATTACAAAGAAATATTAAAATGAAAAGGGTTTTCGATTGATATGGCAAAATTTACAGTGCAGATTTTTATTGTTTGTTAAAGTCTAACATATCAGTATCTGGATTCATCATTCTCATGCAGGTAACAGACAAGAAGTTTCCAGTTACGTATGATTGACCATCATCAAAACAACAATAGAACTCAGATTGTTGTGGTACATGAATCATGATTACCAAACAATCTCTCTGTATTCTAATGCAAAGTTGTAGAAGTGCTACTAATGCAGTGGGATGGATGGATGATCCCAGATGTTTGCAGTGACATCAAGTGTCGCTGTCTGTGGTGCTGAAGTCTATAAAAAGAAAAATAGGATGAGCGCTATATGTTTATAGCACCGGTCTAATTGTTAATGTCATTTTTCAGACAAAATAGATCATGTTTACTTTGAAAGGTTTCTCCCGTTTTCAGATCCTGTAGGAGCTTCATGACACAATAAGCACATTGCAAGGGCGGAACAAGGGGGTATCTGCAGCCATCACTAAAAATGAGGTTCAACCCTCTGATAGTCTGTAAAATTTGGCAACCAGCAACACAATGGAATAGCCAAAAGGCCCCCTGATCAAAACGGTGAAGAATAGTATCAGATCAGGAAGGAATGAAAGCTGAGCTTGATTCTGATAGTCTCTTCAAATATTAGACAACAAAATTAAGACTGTCAGTAGGGAATAAACTGAATATATAACTGAATCCTGAACTGAACTTGAAATTAATAATTAATTACTTTACTTCACTCTATTGCATACGCTTTATATCTTTTATTTCAGTATTTTAAGGTATAATGTACACTGA
This sequence comes from Syngnathus scovelli, assembly GCF_024217435.2. Taxonomy (NCBI): domain Eukaryota; kingdom Metazoa; phylum Chordata; class Actinopteri; order Syngnathiformes; family Syngnathidae; genus Syngnathus; species Syngnathus scovelli. Next base: position 7,411,161 of record NC_090859.1, read on the forward strand.
ATGGCTACAAATAGTGAGATTGGTGTCATCAGCTGCAGGTATGGTATTAGTTATGCTATTAGAACCACTTGTTCCACGCGGGCCCCCTCTGGTGGTATGCAAAAGAATAAGTGCTCAGTTCCTTCAGTTCTATTTGTTGTTCAATGAAATTTGCACTTAAGCATACAGAACAGTTTGTTTTCATACATTTATTTATAAACACAACATTGTTCATTATTCTGAACTATTACTTAGCTTCCATCCATTTTGTGAACCACTTAGATTATTATTATTATTATTGTTGTTATTGTTGTTGTTAATATTAATGATAATGAGAATACAACTGCCTTGTTTTGGATAAACACGTGTATTTTAGGTCATATTTTGTTACTTGGAGAGCTTTTTTCTGCTGTACTGTAAATAATCATATTAAACTGTCATTGTTTGGTTGTGGTGAGTAAAATCTTTTTGGGGGAGGAAGAAGAAACGTTTTTGAGCTCGCATTGAGTATTATTGATGATAAAGCCCATGAAATACATTCAATGCTTTTAGATGACTGAATAACTGAAATACTGCAAGTATAAAACTGAATGTCGCATAGTTAAGGGTTGTTAAGGGTTAACAAGACGTAGAGGAGGGGAAAAGAAATCCACCTTGGTTGTGACGAGATCGCTATTGCACCAGCTCCCCGATCACACGGGGCCGTCCTTAAACGTCACGTTTATGAAATGGATCTAGTGTGAAATCGCGTCAACTGGTCCACGCGCGACCAGTGAGGCGCACGAACATTATTCCCAATTGGTTCCGGCGAGCGCGTGCTGGTCGATCAGTTTGCGTGCGTGCGTGCGTGCGTGCGTACGTACGTGCGTGCGTGGGAGTGTGTATGTCCGAGCACATATGCGAGAGCGCGCGCGCATACGTGCTTATATGCTGGGCGCTTGAACAGCAGCAGACCCAAAGAGCAAAGCAGGGCAGCACCGAGCCTCCAGAAAGAAAAGCGGAGCAGAACAGAGCTAAGCGCTCGGCTAGCAACCAAGCGCACGTTTCAGGGCGAGACATGATCGTTTCCACAGCCGGAATCTTTTTGCTCCCGCTGCTAATATGCCTCCAACATTGCACGAGCGTTCGTGGTAAGTCTTGATTTCCCCGCATGAACGCAGCAAATGTCGCCCACTTTGAACACCTGTCATAGTGCTGCCCTTTGATTGAATGACCCAGCTCGGTTATGATGTCTTGTACCTTGCGTTTATTGTTAGAAATGGGACGATGCATGCATGACCTGTTTTCTTTACACAAACGATGTTACGTCGCTACAAATTTAGATTGACTATTATAGCTTATTATATTGCACTCCTCTGGAATGAATGTCGAAGCGGGCCCTGTTTGGTTTGTCTAATTGTCAATTTTTTTTAGTCAATCAATTTCCTCCTTCCGAAAAACGCCTGCTGTGCACATGTGCACGTAATCTAATCTGATTTTGTGGTCATTTACTAGTATTGTGTGATCACGCGTTACTATTGACGCTCCCATTCATATTTAAATTAGTATAAAAGGACCTATTTCGAAGTGGGTCACGATGAATTCGAATATGAATTTGTGACAAGTGGCGACAGCTGAGTTTACCTGCTGCAGGTGACCTCAATCTAGGTCTGATCATTGGGCCAGGTCTGATTATGCTAATTGAATGACATTGACTAATTCATCAATTATATTTCATTGATTAGTTCATAGTATTTGTCAGTAAGAAATTTAGGTGAAGATAGATAGATAGATAGATAGATAGATAGATAGATAGATAGATAGATAGATAGATAGATAGATAGATAGATAGATAGATAGATAGATAGATAGATAGATAGATAGATAGATAGATTTATATTTATTTTTAGATTTATATTTATTTTATATATATTATATTTTTTTTAGGGACTCATTCTCATACCACCTGAGTAAATACTGGATACCAATATCATGAGACACATTGAAGTACAGAAGCGCAGTAGGTGGTGAATTTACTGCAATCAATGTTATACATAATCTGTACATTTACACTGTGCCAAAATATAGGCTATTTGTACTAAAAAACATAAATCTGAGCTGTAGTTGTAGTGATTTATTTGCCTACCACTCGTATTGAGTGAGCCTGTGGAGTAGTACCACACTGAGCGCCATTGCCCTCAGATGTTTGACAACAAAGCTACTGTTGCAGAGCAGTCCATCTGTAGTTTCTCTTGCTAAATCTCTGGCCTCCTTTTTCAGAACAACCACCTAACATAAAAGCGCAGATGCAAGAGATCTATAGTCTCCTTATTTAACATTTATTGCAGAGGCAAATGAATTAACTATCAATCCATTTAATATGCTGTTTCTCCTCAGTAGGATAGTGATGATTGAGTTGACTGATCATGTATGATGGCCATACAGCAGTATTTGCTTGGGTGTTATTTAGGTTAGATAATGAGTTTTATGTGAAAGTGGATCATTTGGACTTACTGAAGACAGTCATCAATGTTGTGTTCATAATTGTGTATATGCTAGACGCATGAACATTGTGCTTTATTATCCCCTCTTTAAATGCTTTACTGTCACCTTAAGTCTTCTACACACAATTATAAAATTGTACAATTATAAAAAGCAGCAGCAACATTATCCTATCTCCACAATCTCTATTTAAACCTAAACAAGAGCCATTTGGGCTTGACAGACCTTGGCACAGGGCAGAGAGTAGACCAAACAGTTGTGATCCGCACTATTTGAATTATCTTAAATCATTGGGAATAGGGATAAAGGAATTGTTTTATTTGCAGTTTACTGTATAGTGCAAGTGCTAATGCTGTGAAGTTTTTTCCTCAGGCAACAAATGATATTTATTCATTAAAGACAAAGTTCTACAAACGGTATTCTCCTCCACTATTTAAGTTTGGCAGCATTGAACTATTTTCATTGCTTTCTGATTGGCATTGAAAATATCGAACCTGTGTCGCATTTAGGATTCTCCTCCTCAATCACTATTTAAAGCTAATTGAAAAGGAAAAAGACATTCTTAGCACCCACCACCAACGGATAATTGCTCTGGATTATCTTTAGAGACGGCCATTAAATTGGCTTTAGGTGATTTTGATCGGAATCCGAGGAATCTGCTTCAAAATCGATCTAATTATCGGTATCTGTACAGCGGTCTTAAGCAAACAATCAAATATAACCTCGTCTCAGATTATTCATCCTCGACAAAGACACCTAGAATGAAAATGTTGGACTCAGACCTCTGCTAAGCCCTAATCAAGTCACTCAATTTAACTTTGTGCTGAAACATGCTGTTAACTTAAAAATCAGTTTGGTCAAGGTAACATTGTTTTCAATCTTTTAATTTAGTTTTTAAATGTATTTTTCACCAAATGTCCACAGCATATTCAAGCTTATTTTCTTTGTTGTAGGTAGATAAAATGTGTGCATACCATTGGCACATTAATTTCAATTCTGTCCAAGAGTAGAGGAAATCCAGGCTCAATTATCAAGAGCTAGAGATAGGCACGATTTGGCTCTTTGGTGTTTTTTCTTTCCCTTTCTTTGCAGATTTGAGGTGTTGAAGTTTGTAGTGTACAGGATATTAATGAAAAAACAATTGTCTCCTAAAGAAAAAAAAAAATCACAAGTACACGTAGATCTAAATTAAGTCTGTGAGCAAGGCGTCTCACAAATAAGAGCAGCGTCAATGCTTGCCCTGATTAAAATGGATGTAGTTTCCCTCCACAGTGAGTATGATGGCATGTTAGACCCAGATCTGCAGCTACACGAGCACTGGCGGTGTGGGGGTGCGCTTGGCTCCTGAAGTGGGCGGGGTGGTGGACTGGAAGAGGAGGAGGGGAACGCACTGCAACAGTTTGTGTTACTGGGCAAAAATGCATTAACGTGACCACCAGTGTGACAGTGCTTATGTAATGCCCAGTGACTTACCATTTTTAGCAGGACACAAGAGCAATGTTTGATATTTTAGAGAATACTTTTTTGTCTACGAAACTACCAGTTTTGATTCTTTCTCGGAATGTTTCTTTTCTTTACATTATTCAGTCCCTCCCCAGCAACTGTCTTGGCGATGATTTTAGCACAATATGAATGCATGCTCATTATAGTATTTATGTTTTCCCTTCAGTGGCTTTGTCCATTTTCAAGCGCTCATTGCACTTCTGATGGAATTCTCTCATTGGTGATGGGCAGATAATTTTGATCCTCCTTCTGTTAGGGTGACTGAAATTGTAGTGTAGTTACAGCTCAGCATACTCCTGTTCAGGATTATGAATTCTACCTGCATGGATCGCTGTAGATTTACGCCGTATGGGAAATATTGTGCTTTTTTTTCTTAACAGTTCTCAAGTTGTGTCAAAAATCAAGAATCGTAATACTTAACACATCCTGTTTTAGTCCTGATGACGTTTAAGGATTTGCTGCCCCATGCAAGGGTGAAACTGTTTTCCGCGCCCCATATACTGCTGTGCTAAAGGCAACTACAGAAATGGTTAGCACGATGCAAGGAGTGGCAGGACATTTCAGAGCCATTGAGGGTGATGCTTGAATTTCCACACTTGGTGGGTAGATGGGCACTTAAGGTACTTATCTACTGTACATGCATTTGTGTACAGTTAAAGTAGCATTTGAATATCTCCAGTGACAGACTGCACAAATAATTGTGGAGCATGTTTATAAATAGTTTTTTTTTCAACTGATTTTGCTCTTTCACATGAATTAAAATGTGTATATATATGAATACATAGCCTAACAGACAATGCACGCCAACGTTTGTTTGGCTAGATTTGTCTGAACTTATTTATTGTGAGCTGTTTCACATAGAATAATTCAGGTTAGTCTTGCAATAGCACATAAGAAATCTAAACCTTAAATTTATGTTCTATAAACTTATAAACAAACTTATTAGTATAATGAGCAAAGCAACACAAGACATCAAGAGATAATGAAACATTACTGTATGTGCAGAAATGGATGTGTACCAATACTAGTACGTACCTTTATCGGGCTAATGCTGTCCTTATTTCAAGATTTTGGGTAGTTGTGAAGGATGCCGATACCAGCCACTGATACTTGAGGCAGGAAAACCTCTAACATCAAATTCCTTGCCAGTCATTGGTGATGCACTTAAGCACAGTGCAAAATCATCATGTGCGTTAGAAAGGTACTGGCACCGGTACTCTGAGAGTTCTCGAGCAAATATTAATCGGTCTGGACAAAAAATGTATTGCTCATCCCTAGTTACAAAATCATATTTCTCTTTTTGCAAAAATTCATGTCATGATTTGATTCTGTCTGTCAGGAACTAAAACGGAATGCGAGGCCAACCAATTTCAGTGTGAAAATGGTCGTTGTATCCAGTCTGTTTGGAAGTGTGATGGGGACGAGGACTGTAGTGATGGCAGTGATGAACGCTCGTGTGGTAAGAAATGCTTGCTTGAAATATTCTGCCAAATGTATTCTTAAATTCTGAAGATTTCTTGGGGGGGGGAATTCAAGTTCGGTCAATTATGGACACATTTGTAATCTATGAAGTGGAGAGGAGGAGACTGTTGGGCAACATATCATTGTGTTCTTGTAGAAGTCTCACACAACTGGTGAATCTCTTATCTCCTGGGATGACCAACCTGCTGATACAGAGGCATCAGAGTAGTGCTAACGACATGTCTTTTGAACCAATCAATAATGTCATACAATATACACACACCCACAGTACAGATGTACAATAATTTTCTCTTTCAAAACCAATCCCAAATTTCACCTCTCCTTTTTATTTCATTTTATCCGGGTAATGTAACACATGGCACGTAAAATGGTAAAGAATAAATATAGTAAGATGAAAAACGACGAAAAATCCAATTACTTAAAGGTCACACATGACAATCTGTTGATTTGATTTTAAAATGTTATCCAATTTGAGCCACCAGTCACGAACCACTTGAAAGGTTACCTATAGCTTATGTACATTTCAATTCATTTTGTCAGTTAGTCATGCCATATTTGTTGAGAAATTTTCACTAAAGTGGTTGCAACGTATGAAGTGAGAATCAAGTCATGGATGTGCATTTTGATTGTTATATTGATTGCTTTCTTCCCCTCCCACAACAGTCAAAAAGGTTTGTCCAGATGCAGACTTTGTATGTCGTAATGGCCAGTGTGTTCCAAAGAGGTGGCAGTGTGATGGGGAGCCAGACTGCGAGGACGGCTCAGACGAAAGTGTCGAAATTTGCCGTAAGTACTGCACAAGCCTCAAATTCTGATTCAAATTTTAACTACTAAAATCTTAAACGGCCTTCGGCGTACTTGCATTCTTTTTTTTTTTAGTTGATTATGATAAAGTTCAAATCAATTTAGCATCAAAATCAAGCACTGGTCTGCTTTGATCCACCATCTTTAGCACAAAACATCAGTTGGCTTAAGTAGTAGTAATGCACTACAACTTAAGTACTGAAAAAAAAATATATACGTATGTATTTGTATATTTAACATTGATAGGAGTATTCTTGTTGTTCATGTTCACTCATGACTCATGAATGAAACTGTATGTTAATACCATGAATGAGCAAGTATGCGACTTGGGCTCGGCTGCGTATTTGCCAAGTAAATTAGATAGTGTCTTGTCAGCACTTTCTCACTGGAGTATTTTGTCTTGTCATGTGTACTCTGTGTTTGTACTTGAACAATATTTCCAGTAGTATTAACACATAAACGTTTTCCTGAAGGTCTTGAACTTAGAGGCTCTGATCATGTGCATCTGATTAAGTTCCAGGCATTCTAGCTGCAGTGTACATGAGCTGAGCTGCACGTACAACTGCGTATGTCACTCTGTTGTTTGTCCAGCTGTTCTTATTCTTAGTAGTGGAAAACACTGCACTTGCATGGTCATCTCTAGTGGATAAAGAAGTTCTGATGCAATGTGGCTGGCATGCTGTGAATGCATATGTCTGTTTTATTAGCTTGACACAAGCTTTAATACATGTAAGCTAATAATGTCAATGTTTTTTGTAAATGCGACATGTTCAATATGTTGACCTTTTGACAACGCATACAGCCTATGTGGTGTTATTTTAGGTACTACTGTTTGAGAGTTCTGGTAACTTGAGCTGCGTGAGTATTTGTTCTTCATTGAAGTAGAGGGTAGGAAAGGTGTACGTAAAGTATGACCCATAATGCAGTAATAGAATTAATAATTATGTAATGCACCTTTTTACGCTTCACATTAAAAATAAAGGTTCAACTTATCTGTACAAGGAGCTGGCTTATCAATTTTGAGCCTAAAGGTTTACATAATTTTAGATGAGCAAAACAGATCCATGTGCAGAATTGATACAACTACGGGCAAAAAATTGGATTCGGTTTTATTTCTGAAAGATCCTTGTAGTCAATTTTAAGCATCCTAAGGGCAGTTGTTACTAGTTTGTTGTATATTGTGCCGTTAAAAATGTCCCTCTCCAGGGTTCTGTATCTCTGTCGTGGCTTGTGCTGAAACTAGAAAAATATTTGCAGCGCATTTTTTTTGAATGGTTATATTGGGGGAAAAAACAAAACAAAAGCCTTGCAATGCATTGTTGATTCGTGACCTGTTTTTTTTGTTTGTTTTTTTTGGGATCATGCAGACATGCGGACTTGCCGTTTGAATGAGTTTAGCTGTGGAGCAGGTTCCACTCAGTGTATCCCCAACTTCTGGAAGTGTGATGGTGAAAAGGACTGTGACAATGGAGAAGATGAAGTGAACTGCGGTAGGTTGAGATTTGCTGTAAACTATGTGAAAGTGCGGCTTATGGTCTAAAAAATATGCTTGTGGTGTTCGTGCTTGACTGTGTCTGGCGGCCAGTAATTGAAAGGAGCTGCCAGCAAGCCATTTTAATTACCTTCATGCTTGTTCAAATCAAATCTATTTAAATGAATTTTACTGGTCATGAATCCGCTTAAACATAATCAGTACGTGAAATAAAAGTTTGGTATGAATGATTGATAGTATTTGAAACTACACGGTGCATCGGGTCATGGCTGTATTGTAAAATTTTGATATTATGCATCCAAATGATCTGTTTGAAAATGCACTTTCAGGGAACGTAACCTGCGCTCCAAACGAATTCACCTGCGCCAGTGAACGCTGCATCTCCCGAAACTTTGTTTGCAACGGCGAGGACGACTGTGGGGATGGCTCGGATGAGGTGGGGTGCGCGCCTTCTTCCTGTGGCCCAAGTCAATTCCAGTGTGGAAATTCATCATGCATCCCAAATAGTTGGGTATGCGACGAGGATGTCGACTGCCAGGTAAGGAAACGGCAATGAACAAGAATAGCTGTTATCACGAATGTATGTTTAGACTAAATTCAACGCATTAATGGCGGTGTATCTCAAATTGTTATCTCAATTTTGCCACGTCCGACCAAGAACAATAAACATCAGATTTGTTATCCAAGGCGTACATGGTTCTTCACACGTCTCTTGCGGTCCAACGTTTCTGTTCTTCTGCAGGATCAGTCCGATGAGTCGCCGTTACGGTGTGGTCGTCATCCAACCCCACCAGCCAAATGCTCAACGAGTGACATGCAATGCATTTCCGGAGAGTGTATTCACAAAAAGTGGAGGTGTGACGGAGACTCGGACTGCAAAGATGGCAGCGACGAAGCAAACTGTCGTATGTACAAACTTCAACACCGTACATACAATTTTTTTTTTCTCATTTTAAATACTGTAAAAAAAAAAAAGTAACATGCGTGTGTGTGACTGCTGGTTTATATTGTGTGTTTAATCACTTAACAAATTAAATACCATAAATGCAATTAAAGCAAATTCATTCAGTTTCGCGGATTTTACTTATTCCGGGTAGTCTGCAATGTATTTTCAAAAACCAGTGAACTTTTTAGGGTGTCTAATATGATATGATATGGTTATGTTGTCTGGTATTAGCAGCTGCACGCACCTGTGGCGCAGATCAGTTCAAATGTGACGACGGGAACTGTATCCTGGGCAACAGACAATGTAACGGAATCCGAGAGTGCGCTGATGGATCAGATGAGGTCAACTGCAAAAACTGTAAGTTCCGGTTCCTTCAATAGTTTTATTCCTTTTGGGTTTTTTTTCATTTGCACAATTGCTTTAATGATCTTTATGTGAACCCTTTTGGAATTTCTTAAATTGTTACATAAATTGGTCATGACGTGGCTTGACTAGTTCAATCACGTGAATAAACGGTTGTTTTCATAATCACAAAAATAACATGCACAATATTTTCCGAAAATTACAAGAAAAGCGAGTGTAGGCTTGGATTTAATAACTTGATGACATTTCTTTTAGTATACGCACATTACATATCATTGGACTCAACACGGATGGACCCATGTGTTGGAAATAAAAAAAATAAAACAATACTACTACAGTGTGTGCCAAGAGTGGCCCGGTCAAAATACTAGAAAAAAAGTGAAGGAATGGGCATCTCCATTTTCGATGATGCTAGAAAAGAGTTTTTGTAAATGCACTTTTTCGTTTTTCCCCCCTCCTCACAGCGACACAATGTCGTGGACCTGAGAGGTTTAAATGTCGTAGTGGGGAATGTATTGAGATGAGCAAAGTATGCAACAAGAATCGAGACTGTCCAGACTGGAGTGATGAACCCATCAAAGAATGTGGTGAGTTTTATCTTTGAAATGTCCTGTTTTAGTTGCCCAATATTATCAGAATTCATGATCAAGCAAAACCTGACAAAGCTGTCATGCAACAGACCAAATGAAGAAAAACAAAATCTTGTGCGTCAACATGCTTCAGTTATTTGACTGAGTGAATCAGGCAGAAACCATATTTGCTGTGTTAAGGACTGTATTGTGTGTTGTGCTGCAGATGTCAATGAGTGCCTAATGAACAATGGGGGCTGCTCGCATATCTGCAAAGACATGACAATTGGCTTTGAGTGTGACTGCACGCCCGGGCTGCAGCTCATTGATCACAAAACCTGTGGAGGTATGATAGTACTTTTTTACAATATTGCATGCAGCAACATGATGCTCTATTGTTTCTGGTAGCATATGTTGCTGTGAATTTGCCGTTGCGTGTTGAAAGATCTCCTTCGACCCTTCTTCCTTCAGACGTCAATGAGTGTCTGAACCCAGGCATCTGCAGTCAGATCTGCATCAACCTGAAAGGAGGATACAAATGTGAATGCCACAACGGCTACCAGATGGATCCAACGACAGGAGTCTGTAAAGCTGTAGGTGAGTGAGGCCCGATCAAATCCAATATGCCCGCCTCATCTAGTTAGTCACTGGCATTAAAGATTCACAGAAATGTATTGGTCCCTTGTAGATTTTACAACACTAATGTATTTGTAGTGATGACAAATTAATAAATTGAATTGATTAGTTGTATATTGCACTTTCCGGCTCTGTATTGGTTAAAGCTTAGTCTTGACTAATAGCTAGTCAAGTTTTATTGGCATCTGGTCTTTCAGTCAGGCAATTTAAAGACTTTTTAATCACCCGTCTGCTGCTACCTCAGAACAACAACGCTATGCGCAGCAGTGAAATGTCTGGCCCAACTATGATAGATCTGCACGGCGTTGAGAATACAAACATATGGAAGCTTGTGGTGGATGAGAGTAGTGCTTGGTTTTGCCAGCTTCAGCTATTCTGATCACAACTGGTCTTCGAAATATTCAAATTGGCAAGACCATAGGACTGGTGGTAAGGAATGAGGAAAGCAGTGTAAAGTGAAGCTCCAGCTTCCTCGTCCAAATGTTGTTTCACAATCAGTTGAATTGGAAGGTTTGTCACCAACTGGGTGCTCTTCAAATCACAAATGCCCTGGGCCCATTTTTTTTTTTTTTATCCCTCCTTTTGATGAATTAATTGAACATTAAAACATAATAGAGAATGATATCATAAATATGTTGGACACATTTTGAAGTGCAAACTTATTCCTGTGTTCCCCTCCCTCCTAGGTAAGGAGCCCTGTCTGATTTTCACAAACCGTCGTGACATTCGTCGTCTGGGTCTGGAGAGAAAGGAGTACACTCAGATTGTGGAGCAGCAGAGGAACACGGTGGCTCTGGATGCAGATTTTGACCAGCAGATGATGTTTTGGGCCGATCTGGGACAGAAAGCTATATTTAGGTACTGTAATGTTTACATAACCATACTTTTGGAAACTGCAATAAATTAGTGTTGATGTATGGAATTTAAAATGGATAAAACTAGTATTGTGGCGGTATAATGAATGGCCTCACAGTTTGGTCTGATTTGATACATGGGGTTTTTGGGTTTTACTATCCCCCCACTGTGTTGCAATAGAGAAGTGAAACTGCAAGCTTTATATTTGTGTGTGACACAACTATTCTTGCATCTGCAGGACTTTTTTTTTTCCATGTAGTTTTATTTCGGACGTGGACAAAATGTTTAGCAGTACTTGATGATTCCGAAATATGTCCGTCTGCTGGCGGCTCAGACGTTTCTACAGAACAAAATTCCTTCCGCTGTCATTTGAACACCCACTTCTGTGTAATTATTTACCTAGACTTGTTGCATTACTAAGTTTGTATATGGTGATGGAGTACAACTTGTTCAAGTGAGCTGAAGATATTTCAATTTATTCTTACAGCACTGTGCTGGACAAACGAGGCGACGTGAGCACCCACAACAAAGTGATAGAAAACGTCCTCTCTCCCGTTGGCATCGCCGTAGACTGGATATACAAGAACTTGTACTGGTCCGATCTGGGTACCAAAACCATTTCCATTGCAAACTTTAATGGAACCAAGCAGAAAATTCTGTTTAGTAGTGGCCTGAAAGAACCAGCTTCCATTGCTGTGGATCCTCTGTCTGGGTAGGTGTTTGTCAAGGTTTTGAAGATGTCAATACTGTAAAATCTATTTTCTGACTTGGGTTTCTCTTATTTTGGGCACATCTGTCAATTGTAGTTTCCTGTACTGGTCTGACTGGGGTGTGCCAGCCAAGATTGAGAAGTCTGGTATGAATGGAGTCAACAGGCAGATTCTGGTGGCGACAGACATCCAGTGGCCAAATGGAATAACCCTTGGTAAAGGTTATATATCGCACTGACGATATGCTGACACGGCTGATTATAAAGATCAATTCAACGGATATCAATTGGGATTTATTTCAACCACTGTTGGGGGGGTTAGGATTGAAATTGGAAATTCTGGCTTGTGGCTTGTAGAAGATCTTTATTTTTGTCAGATTTGAGTGTTTCAATGTGCAGGGCTAATTCTTCAAGGGCTCTTTTTTTTTTTTTTTTTTTATAAACTCGTGGCTTTGCTTTCACCGATTTTGATGTCTTGTAACAACTTTTGTTTTAATGTCCGATTAACTTAATGTACAACAAAACAACCACAGATTCAAGTGTTCAATGAATAAAGTTGACTTTTGTAGTCATTTTAAAATGTTTTATTAGCATTTATTTTGAGCAACCCTGGGTGTTCACTTTTGCGGTGAAAGCAAATTGGAATTAGATGTTCACCTGTAAATCTATATTTTTCCCTTTTGGGCCACATTTTAGATTTGCCATTTTTATGTCGTACCCATTTAATCTTCTGTATGTTCTTTATTTAGATCTAATCAAAGGACGGCTGTACTGGGTTGATTCAAAGCTACACATGCTCTGCAGTGTTGACCTGAATGGTGACAACAGGAAGAAAGTGCTACAATCTTCAGACTACCTTGCGCACCCCTTTGCTCTTACTGTTTTTGAGGTACTGCTACCATTTTACCAAAAAGTGGGACTTTTTTTGTCATTGTTTTAAGAGCCAAGACCTGCACTAAGAATCTGCAGGGGTTTTTCCTGATTTATTTTTATTATCTTAACATTATCAAATGCTTAGGATTTTAAATGGGTGGGCTGTGTCACAAAGGGCACCAGAAGGTTTAAACTGTGCCAAACAAATCATGCGAGTGGCAGGCTGTGGCAACCAGACAGGGAAAACTGAAAGTTACTGCCACTGTATGTTAATTTTTAGAATTAGATTTGTTCTAAAATGTATGATTTATCAATATAGCTATCCCTATAGCATAGTTTTAAATTTATGCCAATTTTTTTTTTTTTTTTCTTTTTTCCATAATCCCCTTTCCAGGATCGTGTCTTCTGGACAGATGGCGAGAAGAAAGCCATCTACGGAGCTAACAAATTCACAGGAATGGACATTGTGACACTAGCCAACAACCTGCATGATCCACAGGACATCATAGTGTACCATGAGCTCATTCAACTTTCTGGTAAGAATGCAATTAAAACACAATTGAAAAGAAAAATGGGTTCTGTAATGATAAATTGGCAAGTTTGTGGGTCAATTTCAATAAATTTAGAAAACTCTCTCAGTACCTAAAGTTAATGTGGACTAGATTGTGCTTTTAATTCATTGTCCCTGTGACTGACTGGTAACCAATAATGGGTGTTTGTCTTTTGTAAACCGTCAGTCAGGTCAAAGCTCCAGCATTCTTGTAAAGCTGTTTGGGAAACTGGCAGAATGGATCAATTCAGTGGCAAAACTGCCAGTAGAACTTGGACATGATCTAACAAGAAACCTACACTTGTTTGCAGGAACAAACTGGTGTGCAGAGAAGGTTCCAAATGGGGGCTGCAGCTATATGTGTGTACCTGCACCACAAATCAACAAACACTCTCCCAAATTTACTTGCCTGTGTCCACAAGGGCAGGAATTGGCTGCTGATGGTCTACTCTGCAGACCTGGTGAGTTAAAACACCCATGATGAAAGCATGAGCAGGATTTGTGGGTGGAGGTTGAAGGGAGCACTTTTGTGATATTGCCTTTATATAACCTGGTTAAATTCACGTAAAAACTAACATAATGATTGGCCACCGAATAAAAATGTTTGACTCGTTTAATAGACATGCTCGTGAGACCCTAATTAGCATGCATTTGTCAAAGCTCATCATTAAACTCATGCAAGCTGATATTCTCAGATGTTCTTCCAGGCACTCCCTCATATTTCATGGTCTCACGCGCTTAAAAAAAAAAAAAAACTATTTTGACTTGAAATAATGCAAATGAAACACTTATTCGAGAGAGCAATGTTGGCAGTAGAATAGGTTGTGTACTGTAGTCAATTGTTTTTCATGAATATATTATGTTATGGACTCTTAAAGGTGTTTGAGGTGCTCAGTCCAAGGATTTCTTTCTGGGGTGGGGGTCTCCGTAATCCAGGAGCACATTTTTTTTGGAGGGGTAGTGAACATTTCATGGTTGCTATGCCAGCAGTCTTTTTTTTTTTTTTTTCTTCTTCTTAATGTGACTAGGAGATGCTCTACTCCTTCTTTATTTTAAATCTATACAGAAGATAGTGAGAGAGGAACCCGGCAACGGAATTCTTGCATATAAACTCCTAATTAGACTCTCTGCTGTAGACCAAGCAAGTGGCGAAAACAAAGCAATAGAACATCTCCCTGACAACTCTGTGCCACTGTGTCCGCCAAAAGAAAAATAAATGCCTTGTTAGTCTAAGATGCCTTGAAACTTTATAGATTCCAAGTTTGTGTGTATAATTGTGTTAACACACCCTTCCGTGAATTTGGTGTGCTGAATAAATAGCTTGGGAAAGAATGCCTTTCACCGTCTCTTGAAGTTGGGTTGTAGCCAAAGCCCTTTGCGAAATCTCAAGCAAATGCATTTATGTCCTTTGTTCAGCAATTGCTGCTGCACTAAAAGGAACCATGGATCATTGTTTTATTCTTCTATTCTAAGTGAATTTTAGAGTAAGCTTGACGTGTGAAGTTGTTCCCAAACGCAACTGCGCTCTTTGGTTCATCTTCACCTCGTTCGCTAATGACCTCAGTTTATGCACCAGTCTGAATTAGTTTGGAAAACCTCAAGCTCAAAGTTGAAAGCACGCCCAAACCATGCACTCTGGTTCAAAAGGCAGGAAACGTGAGTTGAGGGCTGCAAAATTATCATCTGGCATGTTTATTTTTTTTATTTTATTTTTTTTTATATATATCAATCCGTGCCTGCATGAAATAGCCCTCAGTGTCAAAGGTTGGTGACCCCCTGGGTGTTAGCCACTTGCCTGCAATACAACCTTCCACCAAAAGGTGGCCTTGATGCTTAAATCAGTCGTTAAGCTCCAGTGAAAGGAGAAGACAATACTAAGCCAGCTGTTAGAAACAAAAAATGACTAAAATTATGTAATTGAACATCTGAAAGGAAAAACCAGTGGACTGGGAGGGTTGGGCCAAAACAAAGCTCAACTTCCATTCAGGTTAATGCACTTACAGGTTAGGTTGCCCCCAGAACAATCAAGAATAGTTGATGAGGGTGATAGACTGATAAGCATAAAATATAAAGAACCAGTGTTTGCCAGTAAATTTTTTGCTATGCAGCACTAAATAGGGGGAAAAACATTTAAAAAAAAAGTGAGACGGAAAACAAATCATGTGACCATCTTGAGATAGGGCTGTGAGGGTTACCCTAAACTGGCTCCATTCAGATGCATTAAGAAGGTTCTCAATTATTATTTTTTTTCCTGCAAATGAGCTATCTTCAGTTCTTCAGAGAAATGATAGGTGTGATACTGCAAAATGTGAAAACTTCTCAGCATTCACAAGCTAATTTTCAGTTTGCCCCCACCCTGTTAAAGTCTGACCCCTTGATTCTTGGTACAGACCTTTTGACCAAAAGTCCAACAAAGGAGGATGGGGAACCTGTCTTGCCGCCCTCCCCAGGTAATACCATCAGTTGTCGCCTGTTGTGCTTCCTGATGCTGGGCTGCTGGCAAGTGGCAACTTACCTCAAGGCTTGCTTTTACGTGCTTTGCCTTTCTCTGGCTGCATAACTCTCCTTCGCAAGTATTTCGTCTTTGTTACATGGAACAAAAAATCTTGTGGCATGGTTATGAGCACAGTAATATTTGCTGTTCAGCTTCTTGCCTGTCAAACGGTTATCTCAAATTCCAACATTTTGGTAACGCTACTATTTTTTTAAGATTGCTTTTACTATTTCAGTCATTATCCCAGCTCTTTACTATATTTTGTTCTGCCTAATTAGATTTGTATCTTGGAATTTCATGTGGCTGTAAATTCTATCGCACTCACTACAGCTTCTCTGTAGCTCTTATCATACTGTTTGTTTTTTGTATTTGACTCATGTTTTTTTGTTTTGTGGGGGGGTTTTGTGCTTATTTGTGGGGGGGGGGGTTCCCTTGAGGGATGTAATTGCAAATTTGGGAAGTGTGTGGCATTGTCTGAGTGACAGGATGTTTCGAAATACTGTCAACCAGTTGAGACTAAGTCAAATTTGAGAACACAAGCATACCTTTAGGACATTTTACTCCGGTTTGAGCTCACCGATTTGCCGTTAATATCACTTGTTTGCACAAACCTTTTTTTAGTATAAGGGGAACTTCATCCTTTCTCAAAAGTGCGTGCCTTTCACGTTGTTCAAAAGTTTGTAAACTTCCTAGCAGCCTACTTGATGATGCTCAGGGGTGCATTTTTTGGTCTTGTTGTCAAATGGGCACCAAAGGTGATTGTTTGGCACCCCAAAACTTGCTGACCACCTCCTGGATGACTTTAAAGACAAAATATTCTGAGCGAACAAAGGCAATGACTTGTCTTCTGGGTTTCCATCATAAAGAACTTGCAGCTCTATTTAGTGACTTTCCTAGCCATTCTAGTGACTATTGAAAAAAATACCTAACTGCTCACGCTGGGTAAAAAAGAAACGATCCAATTAGGGTTATGAATTGGTCCAATTCCAATTATTAACCCAGCAATTATGATGCATGTTATAGGATGATTAAAAATATGTATCCAGTAATATACATTAGTTAGTATCTGGGAGAAGAGCATTGTACATGTGGGCACATAATTGACATAAATGCATCATAAAGCCTAATTCCATTAGTCCTCCTAGGATATTTAGTTATAACTAACGTTCCGACTGGTTTGTTTGGAGTTTTTGCTCATTTAAGTAGAAAATGGCTACCGGTGCTAATCAAGGTTTGGCTGCGATGTGCATTGGTGTGCAGCTGCTTTTTCATTTCTCCCTCCAAACCCTGCTTGAAAGCCACAATTACCTGAACAATGGAGATGTCTGTCTTTACTTGATCATCACTTACACTTTTAGTGTGCTTGATTTGCCCACAAGGTGTGTTTGTTTTTCCAGAAGCCAATGTGAGTACGTCGATTCAGGTAAACGCCACAGCCAGAGGTTCTGCAGCAGCTTGGGCCATACTACCTGTCTGTAAGTGCACATCTTCACATGTACCTTCTTTGAATTAATATCAACACCTAAAGTAGTATACTTGGCATGCAATTCAAAAGAGGTTGTGGCTTTTTTGGAACCAGATGGCACAATTTTAAATTAGCGTTTGCCCCTAACCCTAACCGCGTCACCTATTTTTTTTTTTACTAATGAAAATGTGTCCATGCTCACACACTCAGTGCTGCTTGCCATGGCGGCAGCAGGCGGCTATTTGATGTGGAGAAACTGGACGTCGAAGAACCAGAAAAGCATGAACTTTGACAACCCAGTCTACCTGAAGACCACAGAAGAAGACCTCAACATTGACATCACACGGCACGGCGCAAATGTGGGACACACATACCCAGCAGTAAGTCAAAGGCTGATAACCTTCCCCCTGAATTGTCCTGATAATAAAAGCAAGTGACCCTGCCAAGAAGAAATGGGTTAATTGGTGCAGAGTCGCTTAGGGTTCGATTCAACTAGATTAAATAATTTCGTCTCAGCAGGGGATTGCGACTGCTTGTTAATGACCTCCACGCTCATCTGTGACCCTCTGTAATCTTTAATGAATTGTTGGCCATCCGCCCATGTACACAGATTAAGTAGATTAACCTTGGACCACTCAAAGCTTCAAGGCAAGATGGCGCAACATTGGCCGTCATCCTTGCAGCTGCCAACACAACGCTCTTAGAATTCAACACTCCATAAATTGTCTATATGAGCGTTGCAATTGTCTCTGTAAATAGAACTGGACATTCAGGTATGACGGCATGTTTGTCATTAATTCTCTGTTTGTCTATTCTCCTCTTTTCAGATTTCAATAGTGAGCACGGAGGATGATCTATCGTGACCATGTTGGGTCCCCCCCCACCCAACCCATCTCCCCTCTTCTGTCTTTCCCCTTTGGTTTTTAAGGGAACTCATGGTGCTGAGCATGTTGTCCCCTTGTTTCCCACGCTGCTGGTTTTCCCGTCAGCACCAGTTCGATTGCTCACAGTGCGACAACATGCCTTCTGAAGTGCATTAAATCATTATCAGTGGTGACAGTAACTGAAAGATGTTATTTATTTTGTAAATAATGCTTTTGATTTTGTTTTTTTCATTGTCCTGGTTTCCAAGCTTCCCTGCCCTTAAGGCAATTTGACTGTCTTTTCCCGCCCTTTTCCGGAAAGAAGGCAAAATCATTAGTCGGTTGAATCTTGCTGAGCTGTTTTTTTGTGCTTGGTGGGGTGGGATGGGGTGTGGTGGGGGGGTCTTGAAATTGCGCAGGAGACCAGTCCTGCTCTCACCAAACAGATCAAGTCTGCCGGACAGGTTTCACAACTTGATCAAAACGACATCTTGCCTTTTTAAACCTACAGGCTCTGTGTGTGGGAAATTGTCTTCAGTTAAAATATCAAATCATGTTTGCAATACCTCTTAGTAGTTTGAATCTTTAATTCTATTATTGACAGCAGGTTTTCAGCATTTCTAAACATTGTACATATTTAGCCATCGTCTCAGGCTGTCAATCAGGATTCTATTCAATGCACTTTGATCAAATGTTTTGTGTAAATAAGATTGTATACATTTGACATGAGGTCTTTTGGGATATGGTTGGCCATTGTACCAAGGTTATGATTCAAATGTGCTGAACATAGCTGGGGGGTTGCAACACAATTTGGTAAAACTATTTTGTATGTTTGCTGTGGCTGTTGATCTTTTCTAGCCTTGTACAGTTGTTTAAACATTTGAAAGCTCTGTATCTGTGGGGGAGAATGATTTGAAAACTAATTAAATTGAAACTCTAATCCAGAAATTTGTTCCAATCTTGGCTGCCCATCATTCCTTGGTGTCACACTGTCAACAGCTTACTGTTAATGCCCATTCTGTTTATTTTATTTTCTTCTCTACACCAGCTCTCAATTGTGGCAAGGAAATGGGTTAACGCAGTGCAAGGGTCACCATTTTATTAGGTCAAATTACTGCGATATATTTTTTCCCTCCCCGCCCCTGCGGGGCACAAGGATATCTCTGGTGTTTCCCCAAAAATATATATATATTTTTTTCCCCCTAAAACAAACTCCAAAAAGTCTTCAGGAAAACCTGTTCACCCCCTCGGTGTCTGCATGAAAAATGTTGTCCAGAATTTGGCATTTTTGTTTTGCAGAAATATTGCCATGTTAAAATAAGGTATTTTCACCTTTCTCTCTAATAGTCCTTTTCAGTGCCTGGAATTTATTTATTCATTAAAGATTGCTGTAAGACGTCTCATAATTAAAGTCGTCCTGATTGGTCATGTTATGATGGCTTGAGTGAGAGACGAAGGATTAAGAGATGGATGAGAGAAAGGATAATTCTATCTAAAACATTAAGAACCCAGATCATCGCAGAGCAGCTTCACAGCTCAACCGTTTGTCAGAAGCTCTCTCTCACCATGACCTCCTGCCTGAAAGAAAATTTATCCCATGAGTTTTTTTGACAAAATCATTTACTTTAGCATGTCAATACCTTCATGTATGAGAATCGAAGCATGTTGAGACGCCTCCGAGCTCGCAGCAGGAGTTTGTTTCCCGGATACAAATCAGACAGCGGAACTCCAGTCTTCAAGGAACCAAGCAATTATGGGAATCTGACCAGGATCCTTGTGAAACCATGGAATTCTATGCAGGTCAGACAATTAAGCTATTCATATTCTTTTTGTTTTTTTAAACTTAGTTTTAAAGTAAATTTTTAGAGAGATCATGGGATATGAGGTCTTTTGGACTATGGTCAAATTTTTGTTTTTAAACCGAGGAAATTTTTAGTGCAGTTTGTGCAAATTATTAGAATTCAGTTTCTGTCGTTTGATTTTAATTTGTGTAATTTCATCAAAAGGGTCATTGATTCATTTTAATGATTTTCAGTTTGCCTGATTTAAAAATTAGTCGAACATTCTCAAGTCCAAATATTCGGCATACTTTACAGATGTGAAGATAACTGTGATAATGAGTCATTGTTTTATAGCCTATTGTATTTGGTATGTTTTGGTCACCTGACTATATTTGTGTAGGAACTTGGCAAAGATGTTTATGATCTTTATGCTGAGGATGAAGAGGAAGCATCGCCACCTCACACACTGCTGTCGCCTTCAGAGCACTTCACGCTCAACATCAATGTTGGTGGAACGGTAAATTTTCTCGTGGTGAAAGCCAGATTGTTCCGAGCCATCAGTTTTTATTCAATCTGGCACCAAACATGACATGGACACAATCAATCATCGTATGCTTTCATATGGAATCTTTCAATTTTGGTGAGCTTTCTGTTTTGCCATTTTCAACAGGAATGAGGTTTTATTTTTCAACTTGAATATACCAAAAATTGAGTGTCCTGTTTCTCCACATCAACTCAGAAATGATTTGTGTACCATATAACAAATTTTGACATGGAGAAAAGTACTTTATTTTTTTTACCCCAAGTAACTTAGAATAATCACAAGTCTCTTCATAAGATTGCTAATTTTTTAAGCTATCAAAACATATGCCAGTATTGAAACCTTGACTTTCTAAAACCACAGTAAATTGTTCAACTAGGAACAGGCCTTGTCGATAGATTTTTAATTTTTTTATTTTTTCTACGTTTTAGGTGTACCACCTGCCCTACAGGTTAGCTGTCAGATATCCCAAAACACGGATTGGCCGCCTTGCCACATACACAGACCATAACAGGAAGCTGGAACTATGTGACGACTACATTGTGCACAACAATGAGTTCTTCTTTGATCGGGACCCCACTGTTTTCCAAAATATCTTCAACTTTTATAGGTACAACAAGTTGATGCGATTGGACCCAATTGAAGTAAAACACGGCCCACAAATATCACACTTTTCTTGTTCCTTCTGCCAAGGACCAACGTGTTATGGATTAAAGATGAGCTCTGCCCTCGTAACTTCTTGGAGGAGATCAGTTACTGGGGGGTTAGGCTCAAAAACAGCCAACGCTGCTGTCGCATCTCATTCGAGGAGAGGCAGGACGAGCTGAACGAGCAGCTGAAAATACAGAAGCAGCTTATGGCAGAGGTGGGTCAGGACCCTTCAGTGTCTCAGTCGTAGTCTGAGGAGGAAATTGTTTCACATTTTTATAACCAGGAATGATTATATCATAAGCCAGAATGTTAAATAAATCAATTGCCTTAGAAATTCAATGTCTAAAGAGACAGCACTGGGTTAATTGAAGCAAATCAAGGGTGTCAAACTCGTTTTTCCTTTGGAGGGCCATTATAACAGTCAACCCAATTAAATGCATGAACTTAAATACAGTACATGCTACTTAACAGATAAAGGTCTTTGAAATCGGAGAAGAGTAAAAACTGTTCAAAATAAAAAATAAAAAAGATGGCTGGATGCTAATAAAAATTGATAGCAATGTCTCTATTTTTTTTAAAAAGTGAAGCCAATTTGCAATTTTAGTATTGACATAAGAAGTGGATGCACAATTTGTCTTCGTGGGCTCAATATAATTACACTACGGGCCAAATTTGGCCCACGGATCCAGAGATTGACAACACGGCTCTAAAAAGTCCCAATGATCATTGTCCCCGTGTGATTTTAATCCATCCCCTGGGGGAGAGGGGAGCAGTGAGCAGCAGCGGTGCCGCACTCGGGAATCATTTGGTGGTAAATTGTCAAACGATTGCTTTTCTAGACATAACCTACGACCAATCCAGGTTGTACCCAGCCTCGGGCCCAAACTTGGATGCAACCCTAATGAGGATAAATAAATGATGTCCATTTATAAAAATACGATAGCAAGATGACATTGTTACTCTATTGTGACTTTTCTAGCTGTGGTCCTTCCACTGTTCTTGCAGAAAAGGTCCAACATTCATCAACGTACAGTGTAATTGAAAAATAAGTGCTTCTTTCTGTCGTTTCACTTGTAAAGTGATTGTGCTGCTGTCACATACAAAATGTCATACAAACCAACCTTCCTCTTATACTGTCCATAAAGTCATCTCAAGTTCCCCCGCCCAATCCTAACCCTGCACGTAGGCTGTTTTTCATGTTGAAAGCGCGTGCTGACTGATAGTCTGACCTAAATCAGATTTCCTCTTGACAGATGGTGTGACGAGAAAGGGCCTCTTCTTGGCCCACTTATACCAACATGTTTCCTTCTCACAAGTCCTTGCGCTGATAGTTTGTCATAACACGATTCATCTTGACCTTTATGTTGAGATTTTCACCATTTTAGTATGTTATTCCTACTTGGCATTTAAAAAACAGTTTGCAAATTAAATTGTCATTTCTTTCAAAATGTCTGATCACAAAGCCTGCTGTCTTTTACTCTCTTTACATTTTACCAGACATAAATTGCTTGCAGCATAATAAAAAATTCTATGCTGAATAATGTGGTGATATCTAATGTTCTTCATATCAAATTAAGAACAGAGACCCAGTCGAAATACAGTTTAATGAAAAAAGTCACGTTAATTATTTCTGCCAAATGAAAATAGTTGGAGAGGCCATCATTCACAGACGAAATTATCTTGCAACCCCAATAAACGGGTATCAAAGATTATAAAAGAATAACAAGAAAAACTTATGGCAATGCAATAAACGGTGTTAATTTTCAGTCCCTCAGGTCAGTTGTCAAGTGCTTTTTTACAGACTTTATAAAATAGCTTTTTTTTTTAATTAAAGCTAAATTAAGAAAAATTAAATGTAAGTTTGCACTTTTTACACAACTTACACTTTATTAAAAAATGTTGTGCCCAAATTTTTATATTTATCCTTTGTATATTTTGCATGTTTTTAATGACTTTTTTTATTATTTATTTTTTTACACACCTTTTTGTTCAATTTTACAAATTCTCTTTACAAACTGACATGATGCATTGCTGCAAAAGCCTAAATATGTTTGACCAGATTGGCCTGGAACAATCCGGCCATCCAGAAGTTGTCCCAAATTTCTCAGTTGCCAAACATACTGAGGCATATGTAGTCAAAACAATCCTTTCCAAGGCTATGTGTTGGCAATAACAACCTGACACCTGGAAATGTGGCCTTGTGGCGCTCAAGGATCAGCATGAAAGTGACCTTCGATACCTTGCTTTTAGAACATCATTAATATAATGATAATACAATTTCCATTTCATCGGACGTCACAGTTTCCTGGAAAGTAATATAACCTGCTTCTATTTTGTAACCCTGTGCAGCCTTTCACCAACATTTTTTTCTACAGGTGGAGATTGTGGCATTGGAGGAAGATGAGGCCTTGTATCAAAACATGATCTTTGGACGCACCCGCTGGAAGATCTGGAACATGATGGAAAAGCCCTTCTCCTCTGTTTCTGCCAAGTTGATGGCTGTTGCATCTGCCATGTTTGTCCTGATCTCACTGGTTGCTATGACGCTAAACACAGTCGATGAGATGCAGTATAAGGTGTGAAGGGGGAAACTGAGAATAGACATCAACACCGACAAAACATTTATGATTGCATTTAGATGCCACATTAGTGTCTAAGCACTTTTGTCTAAATGAAACTTCTCAACTGACTTCAACATAGTGCCTTAGCACCAAAATGCCACAAAGTGGCAGTGGAAGACAATTGTGTGAAGTGAAATGTAATTTTGCATTGTTTATTTCCAGCAGTTGAATCACTCAAAATTATTTGCATTGAATTTTAAGTGATATGAAAAAAGAATACTGCTTCTCTGATTTTATGTTCCAGACGCCATCAGGACAGCTTAGCAGCAGGTTCTACGGAGATCACGTGGAGACTTTCTGTATCGCTTTCTTTACACTGGAGTACATTCTCCGCTTGCTGTCTACGCCCAACATCAGAAGTTTTGGACGCAGCGTCCTAAATTCTGTCGACCTGATTGCCATATTACCACACTACCTGCAGATTGTCCTTGAGTGTTTCGATGACGAGGATACACATATGCATTCTGGAGATATTGAAGCCATGACACGTGTTGGGAAGGTAAAAGCAGCACTCGGTGACTGATGAGATCATTATGACGTTACATAAGGAAGCAGACTAAATATGGGTTCTCTCTGTAGTTGGGTCAAGTTCTGAAGATTATGCGATTAATGCGGATCTTCAGGATCCTCAAGCTGGCTCGTCATTCAACAGGCCTCAGAGCCTTCGGCTTCACACTGAGACATTGCTACCAGCAGGTCACATTCTACATGTACCTTAATGCTTCTCGGCCAGACCACTTGTAGTCACATCATTTATTTACGTGTTTAGGTGGGCTGTTTGCTGCTCTTCATTGGCATGGGGATCTTCATGTTTTCAGCCATGGTGTACACAGTCGAGCGTGACGTTCCTAACACAAATTTCACCTCCATGCCGCTTGCGTGGTGGTGGGCAGCTGTGAGTCAATACTACCAGTAATAGCCTTATGCCTGATGAATGTTTCAATTTGGGCCGATTCGAACTCGGTCACCAGAAAACACTTGAATATTGAACATCCTAACAAAACGAAAGCAAGTTCTCTCTGTAAAAGCTAATTTTTACAGCTATTGTTAAAGGATCTCACAATCTTTGTGTCTCCAATCCCCGCAGGTAAGCATTTCCACGGTGGGCTACGGCGACATGCTCCCAGAGACCAACCTGGGCCGTGTCTTTGCCTTCGCCTGCATCGCCTTCGGCATCATCCTCAACGGTATGCCCATCTCCGTCCTCTACAACAAGTTCTCCGATTACTACGGCAAGCTCAAGTCGCAAGAGTATGCCGCCATCACCAAGGCCCGTGGCGACGTGCAGTTTGCCCGAAGAGCTGCCAAGAAGTTTGCAGAATGTTATCAGGACAGCCTTCATTTGAGAGTGTCACGGCTGCAGTGTCAACCGATTGAGACAGAAGAGGAGAACACTAATGGCAGAAGGCTGTTATGGCCACATTGACCCGTGATTTTTATTTACAATTACAACCTTACAAATCACCTTTGACCCCTAGTAAATTGTTGGACTCTTTCTTAAGGTGAAGACGTCTTTTCCCAACTTTGTAATGGCATCTTTCCTGGGTGTCTGCAATTGACCAAGACTGACTTTCTTCCGCCTCACACTTCTAAATGTCAAATTGTCTGGAGGAGAAACAATATTGCAAGTGAGGCATGTCTAGCAAGAGTTTGCAAGCATGCTAAGAGTACACATGAGGGAGATAGACTATGAAGGTGAGTTAATGTGTAATGGAGACAAGTGTGTGATGCATGTAGACGTCCCAGGTGCTAACAAACTGCCCAGATGGAATCTTTACATGCAATGAATTTGTCAACATTTCAAAGACAACTGTAATCAAAACAATTGAAACTTTACATGAATATAAAAATCTTATCTCATTTTACAAAACTTATCTTACCACTGGCATGTCGAGCCATACTGCATCAACCGTTTATGAACCATTAACACAGAGCAACTGGTCTTTATCGTGTTCTCAAGTAGAACAGCAAATGCAAAGCAAAACTATCATGTAACTTATTAGGTGTAAACCTCCTTCTTTGCTAATGTGATTTGAGGTTCATCTCCAGGGCACAACATTTTGACACCACTAATGAATTCTGTAGTAATTTGATGTCTCACTCTTTGGGTCCTAAGAGCATCACTTAATCGGGTCGTCTGTCCATTTGTTAAACCGGATTACGCTATTTACTCCAGAGATTATTTTCAGTGATCCTCAAGCGGAAGACCCCAATTAACTTTGGAGTATAGATGTTTACAAATACTCAAACATCAGCCGAAATTGATGTTCTGTGCTCTCTCTCTCTCTTTGAGACACTTTTCTGCATTAAACATCTTGAAATAGTTTTGATATGGTCCTCATCAATTTCTGGAGCAACACAGTCCTACTTCCAGATCCAAAGTGATGCAGAGTGTCACAAGCTGTTTGTATGACAGGTTGATCTATTTTTTCAAGATTTCCAGCAGGATTTCAGCTCCCTTGCTGCTGCTGCCACTGTCAAGCTCAAAGTCTTGTAAAGCTGTCTTCACATCTGCCACCACAGACTTGTCGCAGCTGTTCAGAAGGCTGTAGAAAGTAAAGACAAACATTTAAAAACATTACATCTTGATAATGTAATTTTCTCCTAGGAATGGTATTTAGAGCATGGTTTTGAATCAATTATCTGACAGTGATGACAACATCAACAGTAACTTGAGTGGGGGAAAATACACACGGACCTGCAGAGTACCATGGCTCCTCTGTTGACTTTTCCCCAACTCTTTAGTTTTTCTATTCCAACAGTGTCCACCAAGATCCTGGAAAAGCGCTCTGGCAGAAGGACACAAAGAAAAGTTACTCAGCCTTCTGTCAGCATTGGCATAAAACTCAACAAATGATCAAGCATGCGTTTTCTGTACTATGACTTCTATAGAGTGTCAGTTGATTTTCTGTCAAAGGATTACGATTAAATCAAAATGAAAATGCAAATATTGAAATGAATAAATATTAAAAATAAATATGAAAAATGGAAATATTTATATTTTGTCTAAACATATTTAGACAGCGATGTGGGGAAAAATGCATTGCTTCAACTTAGTCACCTTCTTTGCCAGCCTCAGCCAGAGTGACATCCTGCTCGATCAGCCATTTGAGCACCAGATGCCCTGCAGGATGTTCTGCCATGTGAAGCTAGAAAAAAAAAAGAAATGAACGTTTGACCCACATGTGCAAACAACTTCACACTAGCACTTTTTTGTGCTATTTTCAACACATGTTGGTATGTAATGATTTTAAATGCCCCAAAGTCCTCATTCATTCCCCCTGACCTGTCCTTCAACACCTCCAGGCACTAGATCTTGATTGGCTAGCTGAGCCACAGCTGCCATAGCAGGTCGCAACTCGCCACAGGCTGACGCCAGGATGTCGCTAACTGTCACGCTGGTGGCTTTGTCCATAACCATGGCGGCGGCATTGTCACGGAGATAATTCAGCAACTGCGGGGAAACAACCTCAAGTAGCTCCTTCCTTCGAAGCGCCGTGTCCTTTTTACTGGTGCAAGAAGAAGAGGTCGAGATGGGTGTTAAGTTGGTCACTTCTTGCTTGAGGACTACAAACTTCACCATCAGGTGTGAGCAGTAATACTTAGACATGCCAAAAGTGACTAGAAAGAATGGTTTTCCATGCCTGACCTGTGCGCATTGCCATCTCCTTTTTCCAGCACCTTGATGATCTCAGGCAGCAAATGAGCCGGGTCTCTGGGGCTCAGCAGGTACAACAGAACCTTTTTGCCATACTTGTTACTGATGACCTCATCCAATGATGACATGAGCTCCTGGACAGGTGAGATACATGCCACTTGATTGTGTTCACACATTCAAAGGGGTAAAGAACTCTCAAACAAATGTTACACTTACGGACAACACAGCCTGTTTGACAAGTTTGGTGTCATCCACACAGTCAAATATAGCGAGAAGAACCAGGTGACCAAACTCCCCCTGAGGACACAACAGTCACACATTCAACCTGCTATCGCATCAAGACTGATTCTACAACATTTAAATCATATAATTTGTGCTTAAGCGCTGCAAGAAAAGTGACACCAGGTTGGCTAAACGTGACAGTGGGTTAAAAAAAAAAAAAAAAAAAAAAAAAAAAAAAAAAAAGATTGTGTGAAAACCCACCGTGGCAAACTTCACCATGTATGTCTTCATTGTTTTGATGATGACTTTCCTGTCCTGAAAAAGAAAAACCTCGGGCTCAAAATAAAGAACATGGTGACATCAGACATAAAATGTGGGTTTTAAAGTGCCGAGTGTCGAACCTGCACTAAAACCTTTGATGCATCTTGTCTGATCTTTGAACAAAATTGGCCAAATTATTATTGCACATCATGCAATAATACTTGCAGAATCCAAATTATATAAGGAAAGTGTATAGAAGAAACTAGACAAATTTTACAGTCAACCTAATAATTCACTGGAATGTGGACCCGGGCCCTGGTGCAAATAGCAAAAATCTGTCTAATTGCCTAAAGGCGCCAAAAGAGGGCAGCAAAAACAATCTAGTTAAAGCATTGATTTCAGTTCTACTTGTTTCCTTCGCAACCACATTCCACCAGATGTGCCAAAGCAACACTGTTATGTTATTTCTTTGGTCAGTGCATGTCAGTGTGTTTACCTTGGTGGTGCCGTGCCACAGACAGTGCATGGCCACTCGAGCTCCATCATGAGTGTGAGCCATGTAGACTACTGCCTCCCTTATGGACTCAATCATTTCCTGTTCACGGTGATACCATACACCAAAGAAATAGGTTCATGAGGGACACAGTCAGAGTAACATGACAACATTACTCGAGAACATTACACTCACCGCTCTCTCTTTGGCAGGACTTAACAAGAAAAAGTCCAGGAATACTTTGTGGACGAGAGAATGTTTGATGACCTGCTCTCTGAAACAAACCAAAAGTGTTCTCAGCCAAAGAATGAAGGTGTATGATGAATTCATTTTGAATTGACTTACTTCTGTGCCATTGGCGTAAGAATTTGCTTCATATCATTGATGATATGGTGCAACTTGTCCGGGTTGGCTTCTACGACCTTATCGATAGTGTTGCACACCGAAGACTGCATGCAGAGAGATAAAGATTGACAACGAGCAGCGGCAACATTGATTCAAGTCCACACAGTTGGACGCATAAAGATATTTTGCATTTTCATCATAAATTCAAACAGTTCTTAGGTGCGTTTTTATGCTTCGGTTTGTGTACCTTACAAATGGCGAAGGCGTTTCCATACAGTTCCTCGGTGAGCATGAGTCTCTGCGCAAGCACAGCTTTGTCGTTGTAGGCGTACTCAATGATGGCCGAAGCGGCAGCGTGGCGAAGCATCGGTCGCACGTTACCCTTAAACGTTTGCATCACAGCTGCCACCAGCTCCTTATTCCTGTAGAGGCAAATTCACTAAGTCACCTGCTCATAAAAATATAATGGAGACGAACAGTGTTCTCGTCTTAAGGCATTACAAGAATTTTCACGTTTAACAGAAATCTTGCGCAACATGGTTGTGATATTGTTAGGAGCAAACAATGTCAAAATGGGAGATCAGCATAAAGGCGAGCAACTCACCCATACATCAGCAACTTTTTCACAACGTGCTTGCCGTACTGCGACTTACACAAAGCAACGACATCATCTGCAGGAGACACGTGACGCCGTACATTAGCAAAGCCGGTATGTTTGATGAACAGCAGAATTTGTTTCACTTCCAAATGCACACTGAGAATACCAAACTGCCCCTGTTCCATTTTGAATATAATTTTCCTCATAGGAAATAACGTGTATTCAGTTGTTCGCAAAACTCTTACAGTGTTGAAGTTTGGCTGGATGGAAAACTATACAAGACAGATAGCTCTAGTTAAAATACCTCACCTTTAAGGGCATCAAACACTTCTTGTCTTTGTTCATGACTACCCCATTGGATAAAACACTGCAGCACTCGCACAGAGTCATGTGCGTACGCCATCTGGTGGCGGGAGATAGTGGGACTTAGTGGGCATAGACAGTGCATGTAAATGGCAAAGATTGGTTTTCAACAACTCCGACAAATACCTCTTTGTACTTGCCCCTAATAAGATCATGAAGGTCCTTCATCAGCTTCCTCTTCAAATCACTCTCACACTTCTTCCTGTGGACACGCACGTTGGACACGCAACGAATTGTTCATATGTAGATCATGATTGCCAAACAAGCACCACACAAAGGACGAGTTTAAAATTCACTTGTGTGAGTACGAGCACGCATCTACGTACATCCTTAAGTCTCCCCACACTTGTTTGGCCTGATTGATTATTTGGTACATGTCCTTTCGATCTGCTTGTTGTCTGCTTTTCTTCAGGTCTTTTTTCTTCTGCAGCCTGTTCTTCTTCAGCTCTTCATCTGTCTCCTGTGCTCCCTGCTTTTTCTTCTGTGGCTTGAACTCTCCTTTCTTGAACCTCTTTGCCTGCGGAACTGGTCACACATGAAAACAAACTGATTCTAAATGTTCTCAAATGGAAGCGTGTGGCAACTGTTGACATATTAAAAAAAAAAAAAAAAACGTGCATTGCTTTTTTTATGAAATGTGAGCTACAATTTCCTTTTTCATAATTTTTTGGTAAAATGGTATACTTGGGTCCCTCCCCCATTATGTCCACGTCACAAAAAATGAACAGTCTACTGCTGTAGCCTTTTGCTAAGCAGAGGGGTCTGGGCTTCCCTGCTAAAGCTTGTGCCCCTGAGACAAACGTGAGTGAGTGAGTGAGTGAGTGAGTGAGTGAGTGAGTGAGTGAGTGAGTGAGTGAGTGAGTGAGTGAGTGAGTGAGTGAGTGAGTGAGTGAGTGAGTTATATTCCTTACCTCCATCATCTTTTGTATTGTCTCCTCTTCGTTTGTCAACAGGGAATCTTCTCTTAGGCCCTTTTCCACCTTCGCCTTTGTCGATTGATAATTTTCTCTTGGAGCCTTTTCCACCTTCCCCTTTACCGCTTAGTAATTTCTTCTTTGGCCCTTTCCCGTCTTTAACAAATGTATGTTGTTTCTTGGTGTTATCTCTACTCTTCCCCATGTTGCCCATCATATCTTTCTTGTTGTATGGTTTGAAAGGCTTTTTACCAGGTGGCCTACTATTTGGTGCTTTCCCAGAAGAATCTGTAGAGAGAGACATATAAACACAATAGGTTCAAACTTAAGACATGAGCATTTGGATGTTTAACAGTGTTTCCAAGCTTACCCTTGCCTTTTTGTTTCAACTTCTTTCCTCCCTTGGGTGAAAGGGGTGATTTAGGTTTAGCTTCCATCCTGCAGAAGTGATAGACATATGATCTTAATATTTGCTAGGATTGATATAATGAAAGCATTTAATATAAATTGAACTGCCTGAATTAGCCAATTCAATATTGAATACAATGGAAAGTTATGAAAAATATGTATCATAACTCGTAACTATTAACAAAAAGTGACGTGTGTGTCGGAGGGGCGGATATAACCATTAAAGTAAATAAACGATGTAACGAACTAATTTCTCAGGTAAAGGACATTTTAAGGAGTTACAGAAGAGAACGTGACTTGTCGCCATTTTTATCTAGTCTACACTACGGGTTTAGGTTACACTTTAGCGAGCATTCCGGCGATTAAAATTACTAAGATTTCAAAAAATGCACACATATAATCTACAAATACTAAAAACAACACCTCTGTCAATGTTCGTCGTTTAACATGTTTACTTACGTTAAATGCTAGGACACGGACACGCCGCTTCTAATGTCCACGCGTGTTTTACTCCTACAGTTTACGACACTGAAAGCTCCAACCAAACTCGACGTTTGCTACCGTAAAACGTTCGTATCGTTACGACAATGCCGTAGCACAAAATAAACGACCCGAAACTTTTTTTATTTTCTCCGACTGAGCCAGGATCCACAAACGCAGTTCGCTATATGGTCATTATTTTCCTTAAACATTTTCATGCTTGTTAAAATTGTTTTGACATTTACTTAAAGTCAGCAAAATACTTTTTAAAATTGTTTTGACTGTTACTTAAAGTCAGCCAAGTCGTGCAAGGTTGCAATCAATGTATAGATGATTATCAAAAAAGTACCAACAAATTATTAATTGATATGTAATTAAATATTTCGTTTTTTTTAAAAAAAAATCTGGTGTTCTTTAAATAATCATTTTTTTTAAAAAGTGTATGGGGGAGGACTACAGTAACCAACAGGCTTCGTAGTGTTAGCGGTGTCTCCCTGTTGCCTGGCAACGGAGGCAATGGAACTGGACAGTGGAAAGTTTGGACATGAGACACCCTAAAATTGCAACGATCAAGTAAAAACGTAAGCGCGACCTACCATTATTTTGCCAACATTTAATATGTTAGCATATGACCAATAATGGAATGACTGTTTTTCCTTTATTCTAGTTTTGAGAGAAGGTGTGAAGATGTCTACAATACTTCCATTTTACGATGCCAGTGAAAAGGGTGACCGCACACACACTAAGCATGAATGAATTATTATGCGTTGTATTATGTAAATTGGAACAATTGAAAGCAATATGACAGACGAGTAAATTAAAGAGACTTTAAATATATATAATGTAACAATGAATTAAATACATTTAAATATGAATAGTATAAAATACAGCCAAAAACAAATTAAGTTGGTTCAACCGCCAGATTATTGGACCAAACAAGTGTAAATCCTTAATCAAAAACAGACAATTGTTACATCCATTGTTATAATGGTGATCATGCCTTCTGTAATCTGAAACTTTTTTTTTTTTATTGTCACAGAAGCGACCTGTGATCACATTGCGATATCTGCTGGGGGCAAACAATTTCCTGCAGACATGCATTACAAATACGAGCAGCTTTATTCAAGACCGTTCATCACACCCGGCTCCGACATCCCAGAGAACCTCCTGAATCTCTCGTATCTTTCGTGTATACCTCTGCCATGGAGGCCATTAGTTTATCTTTGTGTGCACAGCCATCTATGAATTAGAAGCTCTAGATTTATTAATAATTATTATTTTCATTAATTATTGAGGCCATCACAGGATGCTGCTGTTGACACCCTTCTTCTTATATTTTCCTCATAACAACAAAATTAAAGCTAAACAATCATGTCTTAACCAATCAGTTTCCTTCTCTAGGGACATAGCTGTTAGTATAAAACCTGACTTTAATTTCACAGTGGCTCTAAACTTAAAAAAAAAAAAAAACATGAATATGGACCCTTGATTCAATCTTTTTCTCAGTCACTCTTTTGGCTATGACTGTAAGCGCAGAGCAAACCTACTGCTGCTGGAAGACAGAACACTGATCTTTATTGCAGGTCAGATCCTGATCCTGCTTGATATTTCCACCAAGCAGCAGAAATACATCCGCTCCCGCAATGGAAGTGGAATTGGTTCGATTGGGGTAAGAATGGGGGGGAAATAAATTATAAGGCAACAAATACTGTGTACAACCTGAATCCTAGTGATAGGAGATCCCAGACGATGCCACTGGCCCATTTGGTAGCAATGTCTCCCACCTCCTCCAGGACATGCGCGAAGTTCTGCAGATATATTTCCAGCAGACATTTGGTTCTGCCACACCTGGCAGGTGTCCTCATTTGAGCACTTGAGGTTATAATCAGTTGATCAAGTCTTTGCAGTCAAAGAATATACCGTAATTTCCGGACTATAAGCCGCACCGGACTATAAGCCGCACCAGCTAAAATTCAGGGATATTTTAGTTTTTTTCTTACATAAGCCGCACCGGACTATAAGCCGCACGTGCACATGAGTTTTTTATAAAGAAAGACAGTACACAGAAAGCCGTAAAAATCCATAAATACGCCGCGCCGCTATTTAAGCCTCAGGGTTCAAAGTAACCTTCTGAATAAAATGCATTAAAAGTTCACATTCATTACAACTTGTTTTTGGTGAGCAAAATGTCAGAAGAATTGAATTAAAATGTTGATTGATTGGGTTTTAATACAATGCAGATGGTCCAAACAGCGCCACTGCTTTGTGTAATCTCTAAGAGAAAGGGTTTAGAGCCCTTTGACGCAGGTCACCTAGCGTGCATTCCTACTAAAGCTCATAATAGTCACAAGCAACATAGCCAGAATAAGCAGCAGCCATAGTAGTGTTTCAAAAATTTTTGTTGTTGTTTTTGTCTTCAAGATACCGCACAACAGTGGTTTTTACGAGTGTATAAAAGTGACCAAGTCATCACAAAAATCACGAAAAAAAATCTTATATAAGCCGCACCTGACTATAAGCCGCAGGGTTCAAAATTTTGGAAAAAAGTCGCGGCTTATAGTCCGGAAATTACGGTATGCTGTCATCACTAATTAGATCATTCACAGTTTTTCCCCAAATCCTGGCAAAATAGACTCCATTTCTTGCATTAGCCCTGGAGTGCATAAATAATGTAGTGAATGGCTGGTAATTATTTAAATTATGTATGTATAGGTTCACCCAAGCCAAGAGTATTTTGTTGTGGCGGAAAAGGGGGAAAAGCCCATCGTGATAATATATGAGTATTCCTCACTACAAGCATACCGTATTCTTAGAGGTAAGCAAATCTATATCTGTGTTGTATAATTTGGTGTTGCGCTCATTTGTTCATTGGGTGTGTGTAGATGGTGCAGAACATGCTTTTAGCTCTGTGAGCTTTAACAGTGATGGGAGTCTTCTGGCCACTCTGGCCAGTGCACCAGACTACATGTTGACAGTGTGGAGGTGGAGGCAGGAGGAGGTAATGCTCAGGTGTAAAGCCATTTCTCAAGAGGTTTACCGAGTGAGCTTCTCCCCATACAACCCTAGCCTACTCACATCATCAGGATCTGGACATATCAAGTAAAGGACACAATTCTTACAGTTCTTTCACTGTCCTTTTATGATTTAAATGTTGTCCCTGCCTAGGTTCTGGAGAATGGCCAGCACATTTACAGGTCTCAAATTGGAAGGACTTATTGGTCATTTTGGCAAAACTACAGCAACAGACATTGAAGGCTACATGGAACTTCCCGATGGAAAGGTTTGTTTCCTGCATTTCTAACAGGTTGGGTTTATTTAAGGAAGGTAGTGTGGCTCAAAAACAATGCAAGGCTTTGACCCATGTGCATCTTCTCAAGGTGGTTTCTGGCTCAGCCTGGGGTAACCTGCTTGTCTGGGATGGAAATTCTATCAAAGTTGAGATCTGCAGCAAGGGAGGACAGTGTTGTCATGCAGGGGCTGTCCAACCGTTTGCTTTGGAGGATGGACAACTGATGACCTTTGGCTCTGATGGAGTGATCCGGGTAAAACGGAGATAATTGTCATAACTGAAGGGCTGCAGTGGTCCTGTTGGTTCAATAAGCCATTGTGACCACGCTTTGTGCCTGCAGGGCTGGGACTTTGAAACAATCAACAATGCAGACAGTAGCAGTGAAAGCGGAAAGTTTGAAATGGAGCCCATGAATGAGATGACGGTTGGGCGCCACGTATGTCTCTCCTCAATCGTGAAAACCTCCCAGCCAGACTCGATTGTTTGGTTTGCTCAGGTCACCACTCATCTCTCATGAAAATGCACAAATCGTACCTCGAGGAACAATTCCAACTGGAACTCTTTTATTTTGTAGGATTCCAATGGCGCTATTTGGAAACTGGATCTTTCATTCACATACACTGTGAGGCTCATTTGCACAATTAACAAAGCAATGTTTACCTTGACTTTTGAATCGGATTAAATTAAGGATCATGTTGAGTGAACGGTAAAACAAGCTTTTTTGACCAATCACCCTACACATTGTCACATTTACATGCTAAGAGGCACATTTCCAAATCGGGTCTATTTGAAGAGTTGGGCACCTCCACACCACTTTCTGGAACGACTGTAAACAAATTGTCTGGTCTACTCTAGTAACTACTCTACAGCAATTGAACAGAATTGAATGACTTTAACTAAAATCTTCGTAAACAGACTCCTGATCCAGAGTGCCTGTTATCCTTCCATGCCGGACCAATCAAGGGTCTTGATGTGTCAAAGAAAAGTCACCTTATGGCCACCACTGCTCTGGATCGTGAGTCATTACTTCTTACTTTACTTCTTACTGAATGCTATTGTTTTAATTTGTTTTTAACTTTTTAACTCTTTGTAAAATGACCTTGAGTGACCTGAAAGGCGCTTCTAAATTAAATGTATTATTGTTGTTTTTATATATTTTTTCTTCTATACTTACATACTATGGACAAAATTATTGGCATGCTTCCTGTTGTGTTCTTTTGATGAGGTGAATGATGAAATGCAAATATGTTTGTACTCATTTACCTTGTCTCAAAGCTATCCATCTTCCTTTTCAGGACAAAAAGTATCTTTGCTTTTGTCAGTTAAATACTGTTGTAATGACCACTGAGCTTTTGTTGTTGTTGTTGCTCTTAATTGAAAGGATACCAGCGATTGTCTCCAGTATTCTGGGTATTTCCTTTTCCAGGTTCAGTCAGAGTCTTTGACTTTCTGGCAAAAACAGAACTAATCAGTAGCAGATTCAATCAAGGTGGAACTGCTCTTCACTGGGCACCACCTTCTGTAAGTAAAGATGCAGTAGTACAACTTCATTTCTGTAAGACAGAACAGCTGGTTTTGTCCAAGGGGCTCACCTCAAGGGGACCACTGCTTTGGTGGAATCTTATTTTATTTTGCATTGAAGGAGCATAGACCTATATTTACTATATCTATTTTGGGAATTTCAGCTACATTTTACATAATTTGGATGGGTAAATGATTCACAAAATTTGTTGGAAAATAAACTAGGTCTAAATAATAAATCAATATCATTTTTAAAAATGTTACAAAAATGTTCCACTTCCAATTATGCAGACCACCTTCAATACCGCCACAATCGCTAGATGGGCACAGACCACCGGTTGACAATCCCTGACGCAAGACAGTAATGGAATAAATAACCTCAAATATTTTTTTTGCAGGTGAACCACAGTGGAGGTTTATTGGTGGCAGGATTTGAAGATGGGGTTGTTCGCTTACTGGAGATTTTTGACCCCACGGGGTTGCACAACAATAAAGGAGATGCCCACATTCGACTCAAACAGGCCTTCAAGCCACATAATGCCACTATAACATCGGTTGCTTATGAGTACAATGGAAAAATATTAGCCACGGGGGTAAGTACGTTGTTATAATCTTTTTAGTAATTATAATATTGTAAATAATTTGCTTACAAGACTTGCAGTGTATTTCATTGGAAAAGTTTTATCTCATTTGGAGAGGGGACAAAATCTCACACAGTCACTAATCTGATGATTTTTTTTTTTGTTTTGATTGGCTGTCATGATGGGAGCCCTCCTCATTTAAATTTCACATTTTACCTTAAAAAAATCTTTCAGAGCTCAGATTGCACGATATTTTTCTTTACTGTTGGAGAAAAATATGAGCCAATCGGCTTTGTCCGTGTTCCTGGACCAGTACAATTACTCGAGTGGTCACCTCCTTCCCATGTAAGTATCTATTTGAAGGAGATTCT
This sequence comes from Syngnathus scovelli, assembly GCF_024217435.2. NCBI lineage: Eukaryota > Metazoa > Chordata > Actinopteri > Syngnathiformes > Syngnathidae > Syngnathus > Syngnathus scovelli. The sequence continues at coordinate 7,448,323 of NC_090859.1, forward strand.
ATTTTGCATGTGCAAAAAACATGATACACAGTATGATTCTTGCACAGCATGAAAGCCAATGTACCATTTTCTAATCTTGTACAGCATGAAAACAGGTTGCTAATACTATGTCAGAATGGTCATGTTGTGGAGGTACCATGTCCTGATGAGAATATCCTGAAGCCAACCAAATCCTACCAACTGCTTGAACTGCCTAGAAAATCCTTCTACTTCAATAGCATCAAATCACAAATCAAGGTTCTGCTTCACGTCTATGATTTCAGTATATGTCATTAACTATACTGTTACAACAATGTTTCTTGATTTCATTTAAATAATGAACAAAACTTTAATAACTTGCAAATATATCCATGCATTGTAGAGAGAAGTGGAAATAGCAAGATGGCAAGCTTTAAAAGCAAAGCAGCAAGAAGAGCAAGAGGAGCATCAACTCATAGGAGACAAGACACTGGAAGAGGAGTTACCCCCTATTTTCATCAGTAACCCTCGCAGTCCTCTTCACTGTGGTTTCTACTCACAGCCTGGCCAATTTTGGCTCTCAATGGTACACACACATGAAATCACGAGCAATTTGTTGATCGGCAGATCTCTCCCAACACACCGATCAGCCGATACGCCCGCGTTTGCAGAAATGAACTCCAAGAATAAGATATTCTATATTATTATTCTATTCTTGGATTTATTATCGGTTCTAATGTATATCTGCCTCATTTGCTTTAATACTTTTGTCTCCAGGGAGGGTCTGACTCAGGTTTCTTGTACCATTGCAAATTCTCTGAGAGTCAGGATGAGGATCCAGACCAACGTCAAGACAAGCCATTTGACTACCTGACTGTCCTCAATGCTGATGATGATGCTATTTGTTCGGTCACATTCAAGTATGATTACTGCAGACACTAAAGTGAAAATACTTTGTAGTGACCAGATTATGTTTGGTTGTTTTTGTCACAGCTCCAACAGGCAGCTCATGATATGCGGAATGCACTCAGGCTCAATCAGAGCTTATCCTTTGGATCCCGGCGATCACGCTCTAAAATCCATGCAGGCGTACTGGGAACTGAGTATCCACGACAGCAATTATGGACACTTGCGGCATGTCTGTTGCAGTCATGACGACCAGTTTGTGCTTACAGCAGGAGATGATGGAAATATCTTCTCCTTCAACTTGCTTTCTCATGAGGAGCTGCAGAAAGGACTGGGAAGAAAAAGGGCCATGGTTCCTTCTCCAAGGGTTAGTCATATATATATATATATATATATATATATATATATATATATATATATATATATATATATATATATATATATATATATATATATATATATATATATATATATATATTTATTTATTTTACAAAGAAGCTTTCTTTTGGATCCATTTATGTTGACATGCCGATTAGTGGTTTAATAGAAAAACAATATTGTGATCCTTCAACTAGGATGGACTTGAGAATGAGGATTTGGCTCAGGACATCGATGACCCAGCGGCTGATAGGTTGAGTATGAATCAATTTTCAATGGATATCACCTTCCCTGGACATCTGGAAGTCATTGTATGTGGCCTTGAATTGTTTCCCCCACAACGCAACTAGATTTTAAATATTCGAAAACTCAATTGAAGTATAAACCGCCACACACATTAATTTAGCTGGGAAAATGTCCCGTACCAGGTTAAAACGTAAAGAAATTGTGAGATAGATAAACTTTTATTGTTATGATAAATCTTTCCAGAATGCAAGTTGTTTGATGTGTTTCGAAAAATCATTGAAGTGATTTGATTCGCTCGCCTAGCATAGAGATGGTCAAACAGAAGTTGGAGAAAGACAATCAGTGCCAACAAGCTGAGAAGAAGAAATCGGACAAGCGGAGAAGGCTGGCTGAGATTCAGAATACATTCAAACAACTGCTGAAGGACAACCTCGAGCTGCCAGAACATTGCCGACTCACACTTACGGTACAAAAACATATACACGGTAGAATGTTGTTAATGAAAAAGACAAATCTGAATTGAGACTGGGTGAAAGTAGATTGGCTTTTACGGCTTTGTGATTTATTTGTAAGCAGGAGCTGCAGCTGGACAAGTGTTTTGCAGAACAGGCTGAGAAGGAGAAGACTCAGAAATTAAAAGAAGTCCAAGAACAAATGAGTTGGGAAGAACAACACTCCCATATAGCTCTAAACAAACTACAGCAATGGTATTGACCGATTACTAATACGGCTTTCGTCACGGTGTGATATTCCACTTAAAATGCTTTTCATTTTAGTGTCGATATTTTCTCCACAAATAGTAAGATCATTTTTCTCGTGAACTTGTTACTGGAATTTCCTCATGCACATTCTTAGAAAACACAGATTTTTTTTTTTTTTTAACACACTACCAAATTATAAAACCTACAAGATGAAGCATTTTGTAAAGACTTGGATGTATTTTTCTTTCAGGTTCAATGTTTCCCTGGAATCCAACATAGTCACAGTATTTGCAATCCACTCTAATCACAGAGTTTCCACATACCATATTCCACCACTTTCTTCAGTACAGACTCATCAACAGAGCAGTTATAGCGATAACAGCAGCAATAAAAATGCTCCAGATAAACGCAGGGAATCCAAAGATCAAGCTGTAAAAGACAATCAAGTAACAGATGGTGAGAAAACAATTAGTTTTAGCAGGGAAATACGGTACATTAACATCCCGCTGATGTGTGCTCACCAGAAGAGGATATCCCACACCCACTGGTGACTCGATCGTCAACGGTAAAGCTGGCAGATCGGCAAGTAGAGCGGCTCAGAAAGGCCGCGGAGAAAGCTGAACAGGCAAGGGCCAAGATTGAAAAGAGGAAGCAGGAATGGGACAAGATGTAAGTGTAGTATCACTGCACACTTTTTTCAGCACAAAAAGCCACGACCCATGATTTGTACAACTAACACAACGCTAATCATTTTATTGGTATCTCAGTTATACAGAGAAACCCAAAAAGAACTGCGAAGACCCATACGATGTGCAGGCCATCTGTGAAGCCAAAGCGAGTATTGGGGACTTGAAACTTAAAACAGACAAAAACTTTACTGTAGCAAAACACTTAAGAATGAATGCAGATAAAAAGAAAGCAGAGATGACAGACCTGGAGGGCAATGTAAAGCGCACACATCATTTAGATTTTTAAAATTTAATTTCTAGATGACTACTCATGAGATTTTTTTAAATAATTGTATCCATCCCTCCAGATACGTGAGAAACAAACTGAGATGAACAGAGAGATTGTGGCCTTGCGAGACTCCAAACTTCTCCTGTTATCCAAACTGGGAGCCCTAGCTAAACAGCTCCAGAGGGTCCAGAGTTGTTTGCCATCGCAACTCCACCGCCACCCACCCCCGCTGCCCACTATACGATGTGAGGAAGTACCAGAGAAGAGCCAGCGATGCACCCGAACCATTCTAGAAAGATACAGAGCGCTGAAGGAGAAAAGGTGCTGGAGCCACATTTCATATTTGTTATCAGTCTCAATATCTAACGTCAACTCTTGTTCAAAGTTTAGTTCACGGAAAAGACACGACGATCAATTTTTTGCACTCATCTAAAAGTGATTTGTTTTATTATCATAAAAACATTTATCGAAAATGTACCTGCTACAGGTTTCAGTGGACCGAGCAGGAGAATCAAGAGAGAGCCACAGATTTCCTGAAGCAACTGGAAAATGTAATTGAGGAAATGATGGAAGCAGAAGATGGGTTAATTGTATCTGCTGCCCCTGAAGAAAGAGAAGAAGAGGAAGCAGCACAACTGAGTAAGGAGGAGAGCAAATTGCTAGACATGCAGGATTGTCTCCTGGAAAAGGTCTGCTATATAGTTTAGTTTTAGGTCACAAATGAATGAGTCATTTTATGATTTGAAAATGTATTCATTTTTTTAATTACTAGATGGAAAGCATGGTGAATCAATTTGACAAGGAGCACCTGATGTGTCTTCAGAAGGTACAGATGCTAGATTGGAGGTTAAAACTTGGCAACCTCCGTCAGCTTACACTCTATCAGGAGCTCCTGCTCCTCAAGGAAGTGGCCAAGACTGAGGAGATTTTGCAAGATAAGCTCAACACACGTGTGAAGGAGGAGAACAACTTGAAGGTGAGAAAATTGTAACCTGTTTTTTTCTGTGTATTTTTGTACGTTTGTTTATTTTATTTGTATTTGTTTATACAAAATTGTCACCTGTGGTGTCTCACCATTTATTTTTTTTCTGTATATTTTTGTACTTTTGTTTATTCTATCTGTACTTGTTTACACTTTTGTCAAAAGTATAAGCTGGAGGAGTGTAAGGAAGAGCTCGAACTGAAGTATAAAGCCATAACTGAGGTGCGGGAGAAAGAGAAGGCTGTAACAAAAGCCTTCCAGGCGTCGCTGGGTGACGACAAAAAAATTGAAGAATATCTGAAAAAAGTTTTCAGAAGAAAAATAAAACGCACCAAGAAAAAGGAGCAGCCAGGTGAAGGTGAGAAGAAGACTCACCAAATATACATAAGTGGGAGTGATCTTGATTTCATGTTCCAAATTTATTTTGCAGAAGAAGAGGATGAGGACGACTTTGACAATTATGAAGACTGGGATGGCGATGATGATTGGGATGCAGTGGAAGGAGAAGCTGCTGTAGAGGAATGCCCTTTAGGTCAATGTTGCTGTTTTTTTAAGCCTCCTTAATTCTGTTTTGTTCATGTGTGTGTGCGCGTGTACCTTTTCTACTTTTGGTCACAGGCTGTGAGCCAAAGTTGTTTGAGCACATACTGCATTTACGTGAACGTCGACTGGACCTGGAAGAACTGCTGACAGATGAGAAGAAAACTGCTGACGCTCTTGAGAAGGAGTGTGACTGCCTTGTGAAGAAGGTGATCGTAAATGTAACATAGGACAAGATTTAATCACTTAAAATAACCTTAATTAGTCCCCCAAAGGGGAAATGTTGTCATTTCAGTTGCATTGACAGATACAGGAAAACAGAATATAATGTGCAGGACAAAAACCTACATTGCTTGGAAAAGTAATAATTGAACTTTTTCACATTTTGCCTCCTTACAACCACAAACCTCGATGTTTTTAGAGATTATTGACCCGATTTTTGTGGCGATTTTGAACACAAGGAGAAACATGTCGTTTGTTTGAACCTCCAGCTCAAATCAGTAAAAATCAGTCGGAAGATGGTAGAGGATGATTTGGAGCAAGTCAACAGGGAGAAACAGCAGAAGATGAATCAACTAGATGTTGTGGTTCCTCTAAGACTACAGCAGGTAAAGAGAACTGGGGCAGTTTACTGTATATTTTGAGAAAAGCAACACATTCTTTCAAATGATTTTCTGTCACCATCTACTTTGCTTTCCCTTTTCTTTAAGATTGAGTATGATGTCACAGTTCGGGTTCCTTCAGACCTCCGTCCGGCATTGGTACTGAACAGGACAGAGCTAAAATGTCTGCAGGAGCGAGTAAAGCAGCTGGAGGTTGAAAAGCACCAGCAGATCGAAATCTACAATCAAGCCAAGCAGCAGCACATCAGGCTCATTCAAGAACGCAAGGACATGAACAATGAGATCCAGTGTAAGACCCGAATAGATACATAACCAGAGAGCCTTGATGCACTAATCAAATTGTGTTTTGTGTTCAATGTAGCGCTAGAGAAGCTTTGTAATCAGCTAATGATGAGAAGGTTTGGGAGAGAGGTTGATCTGGAAGTTCTGCAGACGCTGTCCGGTAACAGGACCGTTGAGGAGCTGAAGCAGGAGAAACTCCTTCAAGAAGCTGCATTTGCCAAAGAAATCAAAAAGTGGGATGTACGTGGAACTTTATGTGTGTTGGTTTAGGAGTGCATGTGTGTGAGTTTTACTAGGATTGACAAGAATTATTGTCGATATTTGTTTTTGTGCATACACTTCTTAGATCAGAGTAGAAAAAGCTTGTGAGGCTCTGATGGAGAAGACAAGGAGCAACACAGAGCGACTCGTCCGCTTGAATAGTCTCTTTGAGCAGAAGAAGGAGCTGGAGCAGAAACTCGATGCAAGACAGAAGAAAATTGTAATTTGTTTTGTTGAATGTTGTGATTATTGACATTACACAAGTAAGACGTAAGGTATACTCATTATTGAGAGACAACTGGTTCACAGGTCACAATTCTTATTTCTGCATACAATACAGTAATCACATCCGACTTAGCATTGTTTGAAATGCTGCATTTTCAGACAAGAAGCAAAGGTAATGGAATACAGGGACTTAAAGCAGACTGATGCATTTTTACCACAATTTAACAGTTTCCAGGCATTTTAATAAAAAGCCTCTAAATTTTAGAGTCTAACCTTTTACAGTCTAAAAGGTTTTCATTAAAATACCCCAAGGATTAAGATTCACTTTACAACATTCACACGAGTTTTCTTGCTGAAATTAGTTTCTTTAAAGTAGTCTCCTGTCTCATGCAAAGCCACCCCTAAGCCCTCGTCCCTGCATACACCATTAGATCGATGGAGAGTATGGTTTACAATACCATGACAACTAGTAGGAGCAAAACTGTTTTCTTGACCCTTTTGCAAACAATACTTATCAAGCATTTACCCAATGCAATTTTAAGCAAGCTATGAAGACATTTTCTTCCCTCTATCATCTAATACATGTGTGTTCTCAGGGCAAACAGCTCCAAGACAGCAGCGGGCGAGATGGCAGACATGAAATCTTGAGACTTCAAGAGCTGGTGAGAAAGCAGTCGCAGCAGATGGAGCATCTCAATACAGAAATCAACCTCCTTTCGCTTAAAGGAGCCCACGCCCATCTACCAAGCCACGCGAAGCTGCCTCCACTTGCTCATTCACACAACCCAACAATTCAAAAACACCTGAGAAAACCAGGTAAACCAAATTTTGATAGAAAAGACACAAAGGTGTACAACTGAATGTATGCCAAACTACAAGTCAGAAATTAAATTGATACTTTTAAAATTAATATGCCCACATGCTTAATAAGTACATAACCAACTGTTGGAATTTTGTAAAGATATACAAAGACACATTTTACTCAATATATGAGCACTATGAACGTTAATATAAGAAGCAAATGATTTTGTGTGCAGACATGTCTTTTTGTTGTGTTGATTAAATGATTGAGAAATTAACTTTTAGATAGTCCTCCTTGCAGTCAGTAACGTGAACAAACTTATTTGGGAAGAAATTGTTCTTGATTCTACATCTGGATGATTTATTAATAATACTTAAATAAGAAATCCCTATTACGTTTTTTTTTTTTTGTTAAGTTTACACATTTATTTCTACAACTTGTTTCCCACCACCGCCGTGGTTGAAGACATTTTAAAACAGAGAAGTGTACCTTATCCTCATGGGGTCATTGCGATCATCGCGTTTTGCCCACTAGTCGGACTTCACTGCAAACTCTAAGGGGCGCTTGATTAGTGGTAAAAACAGCAAAAAAAAAATCACCCACTCCCTTTTTAGTGCATCGGAAGCTTACACGAACTATGCAGGACTCACCCTTTTGTTGTAGCTCGAATCATTTTTAGGTGTCTTCACTGAATTTGGATGTTGATCACTCCCGTTCTTTAGTTTAGTGTTCCTCTCCAGCTTTTTATGACGCTACCTGTGACGTCATAGACGTAAGAACATACGTATGCTCGCGTCACGACTTCATTGATCTATTCGCTTTTCCTCTCACGGGGAAAAATGTTTGAAAATTGAACCGGATCAATCGATTGAAGCTGTAATTGTGAAAATCAATACTAAATTTTCATGCAGTAAATCTTCAAGCGCCATTTTTTTTTTTATATATATTAAGCTATTTCCTGGCTGAGCATGCGCCTCGTCAGGTTTTCCCTTTTTTTATTCTAAACTTTCCTTTCAGAAAATCTTTGATTATTCAAAAAAAGAATCAACTAAAATCAAATGAGATACCAGAACTCATTGAATGATTTGAATTTACTGCTTGTTAATAAAGTTATCCATCTATTTTATAACCTTGACCATGGCATCATCATTGGGTTAACTGGTAACTTACAATCACATCTCCTGTATTTTTTTTTTTTTTTTTTTTTTTTACTTTTGTAGTTTATTTTATTAGGTTATCAAGAAAATTTGTCAGACTAAAAAAGAAAAAATATATGACGACTGGACGGGAGTAGCTTTGAGTTTTACTCCCTTTTTTTTTTTTAGAAAAGGCATAATGAGATTGAATGTACAATGCATTGTTGTAATATAGGTATAAATTTGACTGTCGTCTGCCTGCCACATGTAAATTTGGTGAAGAACTGATTTCAAGGCAGCCCGGTTTGGTCTTAATGTACAATATTTTTTAACAGTTCTACATCATTATGCTGCACAAGGAGACACAGCTAATGCTTACATGCTTACTGTTATGACCTACGTACAGATATTTACTGTAGTTTGATATTTTTAGCTGATTGTGTAACTGTAGTCATTGGGATGGTTCAATTTTTTTTTATTCAAAAAAAAAATATATTCCACAGTGCTTGGCTTTAATTGTCTCTTCTGCCTCACTCCCGCTCCAGCTTTGGAGAAGACCCTCACATGGTATAAATATTTTTTTCCCTTTTCGGGGCCGACAAGATTAAAGAGCTCCAAAGCAATTGATTGTGCTCTTTTTCGTACTGGCTCTTCCTCCATGTCCCTTCCGCGCGCGCGTGCGCGCGCAAACACACCCACACACTTCACCAAATGAGGGACAAAGGTTATGTTTGGGACAATTTGCGATACCAATGCATCAAGGTAGTCTAGTAGAACTTTTGAAAATATAAACATTTCTATTCTGCTCCTTTGCTTAAAACATTACTATCCTTTGCCATTCGGTTGATTCAATAGTACATAACAACCTGCAAACAAAAACTATCTTATAACTATCTTATTTAAATGCAATTTTCCTAAGGCCATTCGGTTGATTCAATACTACATAACCTGCGAACAACCTCTTATAACTATCTTATTTAAATGCAACTTTCCTAAGTTTTCTTATGTGCGAAAACAGTCAGCATGATGCTTTCATGGCTATTTCACAGTGCCTCTCAAGTTGCGGGGTCATCTCACATCATATTCACCTCCGCGAGTGACGGAAAAATGAAAACTTTACCAGACTCGCCTGTCACTGGTTTTACCCAGGGATAGATTGTTTCCCAGTCTGCATTGTAGCCACATCTCCGGTTCTTGGTCGTTGTAGTTGTGCTGTCCTCCGTGTCTCAACTTGCCGTTCTGACTCTGACCTGATTTGCATTGTTTGCGCGCATCGCAAACTAGGACGCAGTTTGATTGACATGATCGAACAGCCAACCCCGCCTCCTATTTGATAAATGCCAGATGATAACTGACTGTCAATAATGCGGGACGATGTCTTAATTTTGCGGGACGTGTAAAAAGTAATAACAATGCGTAACTGTCTCACACAAAGCAGGAAATCTGGTCACCCTATGTGTGTGGTGCCTGTTTCTGCCTATGTGTATATAGCGAACATAGCGAATCACTTCTAAACTAGACAAGACCTTAATATAAACTAATACTATACAAATACTTTCCCTGGCTAATTGAATCAAGTGATAACCTGCAATAACAATAGCAATCTCCTCCTCTAAAAACCTGCTGTGATTCAACTCACCTTTAAATCAACGTATTTTACTGAAACGGCCAGATTTTTCGAATTTCCCGCTCGTGATGCAGCGTGACGTACCAAGGCCTCGCTCAAAGTGGTCACGTGACGGGCTGTGCTAAAAACACTGCTCAGCAACACTTCCGTTTCAAAAAGCTCGGTGCTCTGTCGAGTTTACCATCTAATAAATCCTCAAATACAGGCACGTGCTCTATTTAACACTGACTGGAAGGACAAAAAAAAAAGGAAAAAACATGGTGCTTTGACTCACTAGAGCTCCAACTTAAGCAAGTTTTTACATAATGCGCAATCGCTGGGTTATTTATGTCCGTGTGCTGAGAGCAAACATTTGACTTAGACAACATTGTATTTGGAATAACTTTACTGACCACTTCAGAGAAGGAAAAGCAAACATAACCCCCCCGACCCTACAGAAAAAAAAATGTGTCCCAATCAACTCTTCTCCCATCCTTCACCCACTCAGTGGGCACTCAGCTCCTGCGTCAGTCTCTCCTTCTCCCGCTCCAGCTCCGCGATTATCTGCTTGTTCTGCTCCAGGCGATCCTCCAGCCACTGCAGCAGCGGTCCGCTCACTGCTGACATCTGGCTGCACAAGTTCTTGGTGAATACAGAGCCGTTGTGGATCTTGGTGACAGGGTCCAAGTGGGCCAGGCTGTGGATCTTCCGGTATGTATCCTGCTCCTCTTGACACAGAATCCGCGGGAGCTCCACGGCCGACTCCAGGCACACTTTACCGATGGTCTCGCGCGGGACAACGTGAATCGGGATTTCCACACGCTCGTAGTCAGAACCCTTTTGGGCCTGGGTCGACTGGAAGCAGGTGTACAGAACGCGGCCCGTCTTGGTGTTTTTGTCCTCAATGAAGCAGGAGAAGATGAGGCCCACGAAGCCCTGATCCAGCATTTGGTACATTGCCTGAGTCCGGACGTCGACGTGCGAGGGCCACACGGTGATGTGCGGATGGGAGTGGTACCAGCCAACCACCCGCATCGGCTTGCCTGTCATGTCGGCCAGCCTCTCGGCTTCCGTGGAGGCGGCAGACAGCTGCTCCGGGGAGATCTCCACCCGGTCCTTCCTCTTGTCCGACCGGCGGAGGATGATGACGGAGTGAATGTGGACGACCCTGGTGGGTTCTACCTCTCCGATACACAAACCCATCACTTCTTCTTTCTCTGTGCTCAACGCGTGATTCATACACACCAGGAAGGCGTCCGACTCTAGATGAACCGCACTGACTGCCATTCTCTTTCTTCAAAACAAAAATTTAAACAAGACTGATATTAAAAGCACGAACTGGAAGGGAACCTATGTTTACTTTGGCGTTTGCTTTAGGTTAGAGGTCCGAGTTGACGCAACGATCGGCGCAAGGTTCCGCCTGCCCAAAAGAAAAAAAAATCTTCTTTCCTGGTTTTTCTTTTTTTTTTTTTTTGCCAGTTTACCTCCTGATATATTGGGCATTACCGCCACCTACTGGATTGAATGTTATGACGAGAGAGCCGGCAGTTACAGACTGAAAAACACTACCCGTTCAATTAGCCCGGTTTTCCCAGGGAACTCCAAAAACTGTCTCTGAACTTTTCTGATCTCTACCTGCAGATTATGTTCCAGTCTGAATGCGCCTACTACCTTTACTGGTTCCCACCAATGCTTGGATATTTCTCTGCTGCCTCTGCTGCCCTCACAATTTTATTTATTTATTTATTTATTTATTTATTTATTTATTTATTTATTTATTTATTTAGCTAATTGCCTCTACAATAAACAAAACGAACTTTTTTTTTTTACCCACTATCTTTTACCCACAGTCTGCCTTTATTTTTATAAATTCTTCACATGCTGCCTTGCTGTTCTCTGGTGTCACCGTTTTAATATCTTGCCAACTAATTCCTACTTTCTATGTCGCTTTTGGATAACTCTGATAAGCTGAAGCATGACCCAACCCCCTGGCCTTGTGCTATTTGTTGATCCATTTGAAAATAAAAAAAATACATACTATATCGAGTGTTCTTTGCGAATAAAGTTAAAGTCAAAAGTTAAAGTTAAAGTCCCAATGATCATCGTCACACACACATCTGGGTGTGGTGAAATTTGTCCTCTGCATTTAACCCATCCCCATGTGATTTTGATCCATCCCCTGGGGGAGAGGGGAGCAGTGAGCAGCAGCGGTGCCGCGCTCGGGAATCATTTGGTGATCTCACCCCCCAATTCCAACCCTTAATGCTGAGTGCCAAGCAGGGAGGCAATGGGTCCCATTTTTATAGTCTTTGGTATGACCCGGCCGGGATTTGAAGTATCAGGGCGGACACTCTACTATTAGGCCACTGAGCTGAATAATAGCACAGACCTATTCTCAAAAAATACATCAGGAATTTAATTTTAAATCAACTAATATTATGATTGATTATATCGTGATTCACTACCTCACTTACAAAAACAATTACAAATTATAATATATTTTTTTTCTTCCAAGATGCCCTTGCCTAAAATTCTAGAAAAATAACTAACGATCGCCACTAGATGTCCCAATTAGTTATTGGGCGCGCATAGTTCTCAACCTTTTTGGGCTTGCGTTTTTACTTCCAAAGAGAAGGGCATTTGGAGTGCTAAAGCTACAACTAAAGTACTTTTGCACCACTGTAAGCCCACAGGAAAGAGGGACGCCCTCATCGTCACATTCATTCAAGCAGTGGAACAAAAGCCTTCACTGGTTTAAATGGATTGTGTGCTTTATCTTCTAATTCAAGCAAGGCCTTAAGCAACATTTCATATTGAAAAGTAGAGTTGAAAGAGACCACATAGAGTTGATGAGACGGAAACTAGCGTTTATTGTTAGTGACTATGATGAGGTAAATACAAAGACATACCATTCAAAAGATTTTATTGGGAATTCATGCAATAAATCAATATTTGCAGTGTTGACATTTCTTTTCCAAGACATCTTCAGTTTTCCCTGGCATGCTGTCAATCAACTTCTGGACCAGATTCTGACTAATGGTTTTTGCATAATCAATACTTGGAGTTTGTCAAACTTTCTGGGTTTTTGATTGTCCACCCCACCCACCTCCTGAGGATTGACTCCAAATTCTCAATTGAATTAAAAAAAAAAAAAAATCTGGGAAGTTTGCAGTGGGAACGTGTTGTTTTTTTTTGTGTGTGTGGAGTTCATTTTCAAGGCAAATAAGGTTTATTTTGCACTCAAGCAGCAGTTGAGCTGGTCACTTCTCTTTACATTCTGGAGGATATGCAAATTGCTAATATAAAATCTGAAACAGCGGACTTTGTGAAAATTAATAGTTGTGGAATGGCACACTAACTCATTTTGACTGAGCCACACACACACACGCATGCACAAAAAGAAATACACTTTGAAATCTATTAAGGAAACATTTATTACCAAATTGATACTTGTTGCTCTTCATGAGCTTTGTGCCTGGAGCCAAAGTATTTTGGTATTTGCTTGTTGCCAACTGATGCAATCATGCATGTACCACGTAAAAGTGAGCCGGACGGTCATTTAGGTTCTTTTGAATGACTGAGTGTATGGCATCACTGACAAAGACAATTGTGACAGGTGGAATCACAGAGAGTAAAATTTCAATTGATGAAGATTTGGGACGGCAAGGAGACCGTGCGGCAGCGTTGCACCAATGGATGACTGAATGGAACCAAGATAACCTGAGAATACCTGTGTTGGCAACATTTGTAACAAGGAGCATTTTGTTGGAAATATGTCTCTGTATCAAATTCAGTCTTCAAGATAAGGGAGGAGGCAGAGAATAGAAAACGAAACTTAACACGCACGCATACACACGCACACACACACGCACACACACACTCACACTCCATTTGGTAAGACAGGATTCCTTAATGTGTGTGTGTGTGTGCAAGTGTGCGTGTGTGTGTGTGTGTGCGTGAGTGCGTGCGTGCGTGCGTGCGTGCGAGAGTTAGGCTTCGTTTGTGTGTGTTAGTTCTCGGTTTCTTTTGTCTGCCACCTCTCTTATCTTGGAGCCTGAATTTGTTCCAGACATATTTCCGACAAGATGCTGCTGGTAACAAATGTATCCAGCACAGTGATGCTCAGGTCCTCTTGGTTTCACTCAATTTTCTGTGTTGCAACAACCGCAGCCTCCCAGACACTGTTCAGAGAGGTGTACTGTCTTCCCCCACTGTAAATCTCCCGTTGGAAAAGGGCCCACAAGTTCTCAATAGGTTTTAGGTCTGGTGAGGAAGGGGGCCCATGTCATCATTCTTTCATCTCTAAGACCTTCATTGGCTAGCCATGCAGTGGAGTACTTTGATGCATGCGCTGGAGCATTGTCCTGCATAAAAATCATGGTCTTCTTGAAAGATGCTGACTTTTCCCTGTACCACTGCATGAAGAAAGTATCTTCTAAAAACTGGCAGTAGGATTGGGAGTTGAGTTTGTGTCCATCTTCAACCCGAAAAGGTCCCGCTAGCCCATACCCGGACTCCACCTTGCTGGCGTCTGAGTCAAAACGGAGCTCTGTGCCCAACACTGATCCAGCCGCAGGCCCATCCATCTGGTCCGTCAAGAGTCACTCTCATCTCATCAGTTCATCTTAAACTCTGTCTTAAGATATTTCTTGGCCCAGTTTTGACGTTTCAATTTGTGCCTCTTGTTTAGTGGTGGTCGGGTTTCATCTTTTCTTACCTTGGCCATGTCTTTGAGCACAGAACACCTTGTACTTCTTGACACTCCAGGTAGGTTGTAGTTCTGAACTATGACAACACTAGAGGATAACGGGTTCATAGTGGCTTCACCTTTGATTCCTCTCGAATCTTTTGCAGTTAATTTACCTCTTTTCTTAACACATTTCTTGCAACCCTGTTGACTATATGCAACAAAAAGGGAGACAATCCCCTTGGTAAAACTGTCTAGGACCGCCAGTGCCTTTTGAGAAGACATTCCTTCTGTGGAATAGACCTGCTTGGCTGCATTAGGCTCCCTAGCCCAAAATGTGACATGTCACCCTGCTCATTGGTGCTCGGACACAATTGATCAGAAATTGTCAGCTGATTTAGTGACCCAAAGTTTGTGCTCTTTCTGTCAGTCAACGTTGTCATGAGCTGAATCCACTTTGACCGATGTCGAGTAAAAATTACTTTTACGCATTACTTGGCTTCAGCTTGAGACGTAGGTTTAAGTGACCATGCACAGAGGTTGTCCCTCTTTTTTTGCTTGCTTCCCCTGTTCCTCATCCCGAATAAAAGTGGTGTCAAAAGTTTGGGCGAAGGTGGCCAAAATAATATCGCGTTACCGCAGCCAAAGACGTGCACACGTAAAGAGCGTCTACGCGGTAACGCGCTCTTCCGAAGGCGCGTGAGTCACGTGGGTGGGGGCCGAGCAGCAGGAGCAGGAGCAGCAGCAGCAGCAGCACCGGAGCAAGTGCCCGTTCGGCGGCTGTTACCTGTTTTGAGCGGACCTAGTGTGTGCATCACATCGTGATATCTGCGTTCGATAGCCTCTCTGGTGGCCTTCCGTCACCATGATGGCCCCGCTGGCCGTGCGCCTGTCGCTGGTCCACCTGGTTTACGTCGTATGGATCATGTACAGCTGCGCAGCCGGTGAGTACTTTGAAGAAAATGTCCAACTTGCGAATGTTGTACTCTTACTATAACTTTGGAAGGAGGCATTTGGTTCGGATTGCAGTGCGGATCCGCTGCTGGGTTAAAAACTGGACCGACTCAGGAAGCTGGGTGAATTTACTTTGGGATGTTTTGGCATTTTTGGAGTTTTGTATAAAAATGGATCGTTCTGCGCGAAACAGTTCGGTCTGGTTTGTAACCTAAATTCGGTCCAATCTTTGACCCAAATTGAGTTGTTAGAGTGGATGTTCTTGACGTCACTTAACTATTTTTCTGATGCACGTAAACCTTGTGGGTCAATGTTTTTTCTTGAGTCATGTGAGTGCAAACTGTCTTTTTATGTTGTACATTTTTAACAAGCTGATTGATTGCGAGACACAATGGGACATTGTATCCAGTGTATACAGAGTATCACTTTCCTTGAAAGGCAGACGCCCTATTTTTCTCCTCACATGCACTGTCGTGAAAATAAGCAAATAGTCAATTTTGTACTTAATAGTAATGAAGATGTCCGTTCTACATTAAAGTCGTACAACATTGTAAGGATAAGTACAAGTGATCAAATCTCTCTTTACCACCTTTATATCTAATAGGACGTGCAATATTGATCCAACTGAAATAATTACAGAAAAGAATATCATATGATCCACTTTGATTTTAACCTTGCACTTTTATTTGTCCATCCCTCCAAACAAAATTTATTTGTTCATTGGTGTTGCCTTCTTGTTTTATTTTTCTTGTGTTGTTTACTTGATGTGCGTTGTGAATTCTGTCTTGTCACCGTGGGATAGTGGGAAACGTAATTTCGATATCTTTGTGTGTCTTGGCATGCGAAGGAATTGACAATAAAGGAGACTTTGACTTTGACACGCGTCACATAGGGAGACCACTATTGGCTTTAATATTCGCAACCACACATTGAGTTTGTCTCATTCCAATAAAAAAAAAAAAAAAAGGGGGAAATACTTTGAAACGTGTGTGTTGTGTGGAGGGGGGGGGAAGCGCAGAAGGACATTGTTCTGTCGCTTTGTTACAACAAGAGGCGTGACTTGTCAACACGTCTTCCTTTATTGCAAATGTATCTTTTGGCAGTCGATGAAAAAAAAAAAAGTTTGATGTGGAGTTTTTTAGACCGGTAGCGCCATCGTGTGGGCAGAACTTGAGTTAAAAAAAAAGAAAAACTTATTTCTCCGAGCGGCAGAACGACAGAATTGGACTGAATCTCCTCCGTTCAGTTCTTGAAATTATTCAGCATATTGAAACTGGTCATCCTCTGAAAAAATGTGCCTTGTTGATATTTTTGCGACGCTATTATTTCAGGCTAATAGCCCTAAATTCCCAAGTCCTTTGTAAGTCTTGTCAATTGTGGATTGTCAGTCATGCAGGTGACACAGTTAGGTGGCGTGCATTCTTGCTTGTTTGCTGAGTTTCTGGTTTTTACCAAGAGTTGAAAAATGACCATGGCAACTTTGATGGGTCTTTAGGTGTAACCCATCATACGCCATGTGACACAGACCACGGATGGAATTCTCACGGCTCCAAATGCTACAAGAAGATAGACACAACCAACGGTTGGCGGGGAGCTCGTCACGACTGCCTCTGGGAGGGCGGCGACCTGGTCTCCATCACCTCCGAGGAGGAGGAAAAGTTTGTGAAGGAGCAAATGGGCGACAAGCCGTTCTGGATCGGACTCTCCAATCTGGTGAGACGGAAGCGCAAGCGGCTGTTGTATGGAGGTAGACTGGGGTCAAACGTTTTGAACTTTGCCCTTAAAATCCATTTGTTTTAGTTCTTACGTTCCCTGAGAGCGCTCTCTCTGTCTGGGCAGTGGTTCCAATTACCGTATTTGCCGGTGCACAGGTCGACTCGGTGTATAAGTCGACCCCCTAAAATTCGACGGAAATTTACGATTTTATGATATATCCTTTGTATAAGTCGAGCTCAATTGTTGCATTATATTAAACTTCAAAAGTCAATATGCGAAATTTATTGACGAAATGTGTTCAAATTCCGGGAGGCCGTGCGCATGCGGCTGTTTATAAGCACCGCTGAGGAGATCGCGGCCGGCAAGCTCGCGCACGCCGCCCGGCACCAACGGGAGGCTGCAAATAGCTCCAAGCCGAGCGGATCGGCACTTTATAAGCACCGCGGAGGAGATCGCGGCCGGCGAGCTCGCGCACGCCGCCCGGCACCAACGGGAGGCCGGAAATAGCTCCAAGCCGAGCGGATCGGCACTTTATAAGCACCGCGGAGGAGATCGCGGCGCCTCATTGGACTTCCAGCGGCCGGCGAGCTCACGCACCCGCCCGGCACATCCGGGAGGCCGTGCGCACGCGCCAACTGGCCGAAAATAGCCCCCGCCGAGCGGATCGGCTGTTTATAAGCACCGCGGAGGAGATCGCGGAGCCTCATTGGACTTCCAGCGGCCGGCGAGCTCGCGCACCCGCCCGGCACATCCGGGAGGCCGTGCGCACGCGCCAAGTGGCCGAAAATAGCCCCCGCCGAGCGGATCGGCTGTTTATAAGCACCGCGGAGGAGATCGCGGCGCCTCATTGGACTTCCAGCGGGCCGCACACTCGTGCACGCCGCCCGGTTCAAATTTTCTAAGTGCAACGCACAATGAGATGCATGAGAAACGGCCTTGGTTACCATCATATAAGCACCGCGGAGGAGATCGTGGCGCCTCATTGGACTTCCAGCGGGCCGCACACTCGTGCACGCCGCCCGGTTCAAATTTTCTAAGTGCAACGCACAATGAGATGCATGAGAAACGGCCTTGGTTACCATCACATTTGAAGCGATGAATACGAAGTTAAATCTTATGACTCGGTGTATAAGTCGAGGTCGATTTTTTTCGGTCGATTTTGGATCGAAAAAGGTCGACCAATACACCGGCAAATACGGTAAGCCTTCCACTTAAGCTGTCCTTTGTGATTCCACGCCCCGCTCAGCGAGCACCTCGCCCCACGCCAGATTTGGGATTACAACTGAAAAAGATTTGAACCTGAATAAAAAAGATCCCAATCTGAAAAAACAAGAGTTGAACCTGAAAATAATGCGAATCTGAATACATGCAACTGGAAAAAAGATCTCAAATCATGAAAATGAATTGCGGTGAGAACCTGAAAATAAATACTTTATTCCAAAATATTACCAAGGCGAACTCAAAAACACTTTCACACAAGTGTTTTGTTTTACTACGTTGTTTTGTTTTTCTAGTTTTAAGATCAGCTCGTTTATTTTCAGATTTAAGTTTCCCTTTTTTCAAGTACATACGAGTTTTGTTTTTTCAAGTACAAAACGTTTGACCCCAATCTTCAAGGGATATTTAATATCAAATCCTTTCGATGAAGCATACTGTTGGCGAGCTTTTGGTACGCCATTGACAACGGGATTGGTTTCGGCAGGTCTGCGACAAGGACCATTGTAAGTTATTCGAAGAGGGAGAAAAGAGACTGATCTGGTCCGACACCGGTGTGACCCCGACCTACGCTAACTGGACCTCAAACCAAGGCGGAAGGTAAGAAGATCACATCTTTGCATCCTGTGTCAGATGGGATGCACGTTATCCGAGGACGTGAACGAGGGAAAAAAAAAACACCAAATTGGCCCGTTTGTCTGATGTGTGTCTCAGTTTTCATGCCTTTTCCCAACAGCTCCGACAATGAATCCTGCGCGTACGTCAACCAAGGTGTGCACGAAGGGAGTCAGCCTGGAAAGTGGAGACATGGCTCGTGCGGATCCTCATTGGCGTACATGTGCGAGCGGTCGCCCGACGGTAAATCCACACGTCCGTTGCGATGTTAGCGCTGAAAGGAGCAAAGTGCAACCACGCCGTCTTTCTGCAGACTGCCCGGACGGATGGCCGTGTTCCTACAAAGACTTGGGTTACACTTACAGTCGAGTGGAGAGTTGAGTGGCAGCGACGCTCCTTTTGACACCAGCGCCATCTCGTGGTTTCCTAATTAGTTTCTTTTGGCTTTCAGCTTCCTACTGCGACTCTGGCGAGTTCCTGTACAATGACTCTTGTTATCATTTCGAGGGGAGACTTAAAACCTGGCAAGACGCTGAAGATTTGTGCAAGGAAGAGGGAGGTCTCTTGGCCAGCGTCCACTCAAAGGTTGACGGCCTATTCTTGAGTGGTGAGCGCTTAAACAAACTGATGATGCCAGTTATCATCCTGCAATGTTTCACAAGTGCTTGTTCCGCTCTCCTCAAGCTCACGGTCGAAGAGTCAACACAGCTACATACTATTCTTGGCTGGGACTCAAGAAGAACAATGGCAAATTTGAGTGGCGCGACGGATCATCTACAGTAAGTGACAATGTGTGCAAGGGAGGTCTAAAAAGTTGTCACTTTGCCCCAATGAAGCTGTCATGTTAGAAGGCAAGAGTTAAAAATTGTCATTTTAGTAGAATAGAGTTGATTGAAATAGAAGGAAACATCTGACAAGAATGGTCGTTCTGTCAAATAGATTTGACTTTGATATGTATTGAGTCATGTTACAAGTGAAAAAATGTCTTAGATTTATGAGGGATGACCACTGTAATTTACAAGGGAAAAACAATGACATGAATTGTAGAAACAAAGTGCACCATTCATTTTACGGGGAGACATTTTTTATTGAAAAGTTCCAATCAGAAAGTTGGAAGGGGGTTGGAACATGGCAACAATTCTTATTGTGAGATAGAGCTTGTGAACATTAATTTGAGAGATTTGAATCAATGAGGTGACTTTGAAGGAATGTGGTGGGAAGCCATCCGAGCAACTGCAACACCAAACACGCTCGAGTCATGTCCACTGTCGTCCGCAGGATGATGTCCCGTGGTATCCTCATGATTTTTCAGGTGCCTGCACAAAATTGAATGGCAATGGAGAAATTGAGATCAACAATTGTAATGACTTTCGTCCATCCATCTGTCAAAAAGGTCAGAAAGTCACAACCTCTCATTTGCCCTTTGTCTTCTCATCGCTCTCTCATATTTGACCGCTCTCACCTCCTTGCAGGCAAGGCCAGAGATTCTCTTCTGCTTCTTCCGGCGCCAGCATCAGGTGGGTGTCCCAGCCTGCAGCCCACATGCAGAATCTTGTTTGCCCTTAAGTGACTCGAGTCTCGCTTGCAGGCAAGAGTGCAAATTGCGGCTGGTGGCGGGAGAACCCCGCCAACGAGGTCGAGTGATTAATTATATTACTGAATAAAGTAACTCGTTACCGGGGAAAGCGTTACGGTTAAAAACAACACACAACACAATACATGCACGTTTTTGCCTTAAACCTCAATATTAAAATACATTTTGATATCGCCACTTGAAAATTCTTCAGCGGTCCTGTTGTGACTACTGATGAAATAAATTCCCTTGTTTATCTCTTGGGACCGTATTCTTTCAGACCAATAGCCCTAAAATGCCCACCTAAGTCTTGTCAGTTGGGGATTGTCCGCTATACAGGTGACTTAATCTGTCAAAAAGTGATATAAAGTTAAAGTCCCAAAAGTCCCAATGATCGTCGTCTCACACACATCTGGGTGTGGTGAAACTTGTCCTCGGCATTTAACCCATCCTCGTGTGATTTTGATCCATCCCCTGGGGGAGAGGGGAGCAGTGAGCAGCAGCGGTGCCGCGCTCGGGAATCATTTGGTGATCTGATAAAGGTGGCAATGCACTTCATGCCTGTTTGCTGGATTTCTGGTTTTCACCAAAGGTTGAAAAATGACAAGGCAACTTGCTGTTTCATCAGGATCGACCGATCATGAGGCAACATGTGACACAGACAACGGATGGAGTCCTCACGGCTCAAACTGTTACAAGAAGATGGAGACCTCCAACGGTTGGCTGGGGGCTCGTCACGACTGCCTCTGGGAGGGCGGCGACCTTGTCTCCATCACTTCAGAGGATGAGGAGAAGTTTGTGAAGGAGCAAATGGGCGACAAGCCGTTCTGGATCGGACTCTCCAATCTGGTGAGGCGAAAGCGCAAGTGGGCTTCCTACTGGTGCTCGAGTGACAACCAGTATTGTTTTTGGCAGGTCTGCGACAAGGACTGGTGTCAGTTTTTTGAAGCGGGAGAAAAGGGGCTGACTTGGTCCGACACCGGTGTAAGCCCGACCTACGCTAGCTGGACCTCAAGCCAAGGCGGAAGGTAGGAGAACATCTCTTTGCGTCCTGTGTCAAGCGAGATGCACGGGGAGATTTTGGAACCCCTTTCCAAACATGTGTAAAGATGTGATGAGGTATAAAAAAGCTTTTGTTTTCTTTTTATCGGGAAAGAGGAAAATAAACTCCAAATTGGCTTGTTCGTCAGATGTGTGACTCGCGACTTTTCCCAACAGCTCCAACGATGAAACCTGCGCGTACGTCAACCAAGGTGTGCACGTAGAGAGTCAGCCTGGAAAGTGGAGACATGGCTCGTGCGGATCCTCATTGGCGTACATGTGCAAGCGGTCGCCTGACGGTAAGTCCACACGTCCGTTGCGATGATGACGCTGAAAGGAGAAAAGCGCAACCGTGCCATCTTTTTGCAGACTGCCCGGAGGGATGGCCATGTTCCTACAAAGACTTCGGTCACACCTACAGTCAAGTTGAGAGTTGAGTGGCAGCGACGCGTCTTTCTACACCCAAACTGCGTCGTGGTGGTTTTCTAATTAGTTTCTTTTGGCTTTCAGCTTCCTACTGCGACTCTGGCGAGTTCCTGTACAAGGACTCCTGTTACCATTTTGAGGGGAGGAATGGAACTTGGCAAGCGGCTGAAGATTTCTGCAAGAAAGCGGGAGGTCTCTTGGCCAGCGTGCACTCACAGGTTGACGGACAGTTTTTGGCTGGTGAGCACCAAGACAAATTGACCATGCCGGCAATCATCCTGCAATTTTTCACCACAAGTGCTTGTTCTGCTTTCCTCAAGCTCACCGGCGAATAGGATGGTATTCTTGGCTGGGACTCAAGAAGAACAATGGCAAATTTGAGTGGCGCGACGGATCATCTACAGTAAGTGACAATGGACGTCTAAAAAGTTGTCACTTTGCCCTAATGAAGCTGTTACGTTAGAAGGATAAAGTTGAAAAGTGTCATTTCAGCAGAACAAAGCTGGTTGAAACTGGAAAAATCTGACATGAATGGTCTTCCTGTCAAATAGATTTGACTTTGACTTGTATTGAGTCATGTTACAAGTGAAAAAATGACCATTGTAATTTACAAGGAAAAAAATATGACATGATTTGTAGAATTAAAGTGCACCTTTCATTTTACGGGGAAACATTTTTTAGTTCCAATCAGAAAGTTGGAAGGGGGTTGTAACATCGCAACAATTCTTATTGTGAGATAGAGCTTGTGAACATGAAGTTGAGCGATTTGAATCAATGAAGTGACTTTGAAGGAATGTGGTGGGAAGCCATCCGAGCAACTGCAACACCAAAAACGCTCGAGTCATGTCCACTGTCGTCCGCAGGTTGATGTCCCGTGGCATCCTCATAATTATTCAGGTGCCTGCACAAAATTGGATGGTGCTGGACAAGTTCAGATCGATAGTTGTACTAGTGTCACTCGTCCATCCATCTGTCAAAAAGGTCAGAAAGTCACAACCTCTCATTTGCCCTTTGTCTTCTCATTGCTCTCTCATATTTGACCCCTCTCACATCCTTGCAGGCAAGGCCAGAGTTTCGCTTCCGCCTCTTCCGGCGTCAGCATCAGGTGGGCGTCCTAACCTGCAGCCCGCACGCAGAATCTTGTTTGCCCTCGAGTGACTCGAGTCTCATTTGCAGGCAAGAGTGCAAAGTGCGGCTTGTGGCGGGAGAACCCCGCCAACGACTTCTGCTACCTGATCCACGACACGGCCAACATGACCTGGAAGGAGGCGCGAGACGAGTGCGCCCGCCGCAGAGGCAACCTGCTCGCCATCACCGATTTACAGGACCACAACTTCATACACGGTAGGTCGTCCTCGGTCTGCTTCGCTTTTTGGCGCAGCTGAAGTACTTAATGAAAGAATCCATCGAGAGACCACCGACTCACGTCAACATTTTGCCGAGTTTCTGTCATTCCAAAGGATAGACCAAAAATAAGCTTGTGACCCCCGCCAACAAGGACCCAACCCAGACATCACCATCACTTCATTTTAGTTAAGCGTTTTGGACTCGCATCTGTAAGATGCTTCAACCTTGTGTTCTCTATTTACCTTTGACCCAAAGGGGTTCCGGGAAGCGGTTCCTCTTTGTGGTTGGACGCCAGCGACACCAATGTTGAAGTCGGCAGCAAGCAGTCTGACGAATCCTCACCGAGTTCCGTCCTTCTGGGCGCAAGTGGGTCTAAAACCTGGCCGATGTAGGAAGGAACGAAGGAGCGCTGAGCATCTGTGGTCTCTTTCAAGGTAACCCTGGTGACCCCCCCGGCCGACGCTGCAACTCCTTACTTCATGGCAAGAGCGGCATGGAAGTTGTCGATTGTGAGAAGAAGAGAGGCTACGTCTGTAGGAGAAGAGGTAAGACGAGATGCTCGGTCGATTCTCCCCAACTTGCGTTATCAGCCGAGAGGATCAGAGTGGCAATTGTAAAGTTTGTGCTCTGATGTGAGTGGTGATGCAGGTGACGCAATTGGCTGAAACTGAATGACTTATTCTAGCAAAGAAGACAAAAACCGTTGCGTTATTACGTCAGAGTAATCCCAAAATGTTCCCTCAGGCATTCAAACATGTGAAATGACCAATGGGTGGCACGGCTTCGGCTCCAGCTGCTACAGGAAGATGGAGACCACCAACGGTTGGCTGGGGGCTCGTTACGACTGCGTCTGGGAGGGGGGCGACCTGGTCTCCATCACCTCGGAGGATGAGGAGAAGTTTGTGACGGAGCAAATGGGAGACAAGCCGTTCTGGATCGGACTCTCCAATCTGGTGAGACGGAAGCGCAAGTGGGCTTCCTACTGGTACTTGAGTGACAACCAGTATTGTTTTTGGCAGGACTGCAACGAGGTCTGGTGTCAGTTTTTTAAAGCGGGAGAAAAGAGGCTGACTTGGTCCGACACTGCTATGACGCCGACCTACGCTAACTGGACCTCGAGTCAAGACGGAAGGTAGGAAGGTCACCTCTTTGGGTCCTGTGTCGGGCAAGATGCACGGGGAGATTTTGGAACCCCTTTTTTAAATTGTGTGAGCATGCCATGAAGCACCTTTGTATACTTTTGATCAGAAAATGGAGAAAAAAAACGTAGCCCGTCTGTCGGATCTGTGTCTCGTTTCTCACGCTTTTTGCCGACAGCTCCAACGATGAATCTTGCACGTCCGCCAAGGTGTGCACGTAGATAGTCAGCCTGGAAAATGGAGACATGGCTCGTGCGGATCCTCATTGGCGTACATGTGCGAGCGGCCGCTCGACGGTAAGTCTGCACGTTCTATTGATGTTGACGCTGAAAGGAGAAAAAAAATGCAATCACGTCGTCCCCCTGCAGCCTGCCCGTTAGGACGGCTGTGTTCCTACAAAGACTACGGATTCAGCTACAGTCGAGCGGAGAGTGAGTGGCAGTGACGCTTCTTTTCCACACCTGCCGTTGTGCTTCTGTAATCTATGTTTCTTGGCGGCTTTAGCTTCCTCCTGCGACACTGGCGACTTCCTGTACAGGGACTCTTGCTTTCACTTTGAGGGGATGAAGCGAACTTGGGAGGCTGCCGAGGTGTTCTGCAGAGAATGGAACGGTCACCTGGCCAGCGTCCACTCACTGGTTGAGGGCCAATTCTTGGCTGGTGAGCTTCAAGACAAACTGCCGATGCCAGCTATCGTCCCCTAGCGCGTCACAATGTCTGACACGATGCTCTTCTTGTGCTAAATTTCCTTCCTTCCTTTGATATCCTCAAGCTCACGCGCCATATGCAGGAGGAGTGCAATCCTGGGTGGGACTCAAGAAGAACAAGGACAATTTTGAGTGGAGCGACGCAACACCTACGGTGAGGGAAAAGTTTAGAGCAGTCTACAAAAGTTGTCATTTGCTTAGAATGAAGGTGTCATATCGGAAGCCAAATTCTACAGAACAATGAAAGTTAGACTTTGGCAAGAATGGCCACCATGTTACAAAAAGAGATAAAACATTGAAGGTGTTAATCAGCTGAAGCATTAACAAGGACAAAGTTATGAAATGATGAGAATGAAAGTGAATGAAGTGAAAAATCAAAGTGCAGAATTTCAGAGCTCAAGGTTAGACATTTCTGAGAATAAAATGACTGGAGAAGTTCGAGTATGAAACTCAAGTTGTGAGTTAACTGGAAGAAAATTGTCAAATGAATTCAAGTCATACTGTAAGAAAGGGTTGAGAAAATATCGATCAGTGGGAGGAAAAAAGGACTTGTCATTCTGGAGGAAATGCGGTGGGAAGCAAGCCCAAACGCACCAAAGTCACACCTGGCGTGTCGTCGGCAGGGCAACATTGTGTGGGTGCCAAACGGGCCGAAAGGGCGTGGTGGCTGCTCTGCCTTGTCGCCGACTGGTCAACTTGAGGATTGGCCCTGCACCAAAAGTCGGCCATTCATCTGTAGAAAAGGTCAGAAAATGACGACCAATCATCTTGCACTTTTATATGCTCTCTCATAACCATCCCTCTTCCTTTCTTGCAGCTATGGTCCAAGAGTTTCTTCTTCCTCCGCCGGCAGGTGGGCGCCCCACCCGGCAGTCGACATGTGGTCTCTTGTTAGCGGTTTGCCCTCAGGTGACTTGACTCTCGCTTGCAGGCTGGAGTGCAAAGTGCGGTTGGTGGCTGGACCGATCCTCCGACGACTTCTGCTACCTGATCCAGCACAAGCCCACCAAGACGTGGCAGAAGGCGCGAGACGACTGCCTCCTCCGAGGAGGCGACCTGCTCAGCATCGCCGACTATAATGAACAGACAGTCATACAAGGTAGGCTGTCCGTCCGTCCGTCATGTTGCCGTCAGGGCTGTTGAATTCCCCCAACATGGGCAGAGCTCCAGACCTCACATGCATGCATTTGGTTTCCTCGGACAACCGCTAATATACTTGAATAAACGATACTCCGGTCCACCAATGAGCAGTCAGCGAGCCATCAGCGAGCAGAGCGCCAACGAGAATGTTTCAACCTCTTGTTGCATATTTTACCATTTACCTCCAAAGGTCTGTACACTTCTGTGTCGAGCGCTCCCGCTTTGTGGTTGGGCGTCAACAACGACATCATGAAAGACGGCAGCGAGTGGACTGACGGATCCCCGTTCGGTTACATGTTCATGGACAGAGGTGTGTCCGAAACCCAACCGATGTTTGCCTGCGATGTTATGGAGGAATGGAACTGAGCATCTGTCGTCTCCTTCCAGATGACCCCGGTGACCTCTCTGGTGCATCCTGTCTTTCCTTACTCACAAGAAATGGCCGCTGGAAATTTGACGATTGCCGCAAGAAAAGAGGCTACATCTGCAAGAAAAGAGGTAAGACGTGGCGACGCTCAGTGGATTCTCGTAACGTGCTGACTCGTGTCTTTGGCTTTTGTCTTCCAGGAATCCCGGCAAAGCCTCAGCAGCCTCTTCACGGTGACTTCAAACGATGCAAAACAAAAATGACATGACGATGCTTGTCTTTATTTTTACTTTCATAGCGTAAAGAATTCAGGCTGTAAGCGAATGAGGGTTATGCAAGATCAGCTCGCAGTATAGTGACTATACCATGGGTGACTATTCTATTCGCTAAATAATCATCCTTAGCAGCCCGAGTTGAAAATTTCACTTAGATATGTATTATATAAATATATTTATGCGCGATGCAGAAAAATGTGACGTGAAGGGAATGCAGAAATCTGGTTTTCATCAAAGGTTGAAAAATGACCATGGGAACTTTGATGTTTCATCAGCTTTAACCCATCATGAGCCAACATGTGACACAGTCAACGGATGGAGTCCTCATGGCTCAAACTGTTACAAGAAGATGGAGACCCCTAACGGTTGGCTGGGGGCTCGTCACAACTGCCTCTGGGAGGGCGGCGACCTTGTCTCCATCACCTCTGAAGACGAGGAAATGTTTGTGATGGAGCAAATGGGCAACAAACCGTTCTGGATCGGACTCTCCAATCTGGTAAGTGCAGGCTGCTGTTGGCTGACGACTGGTAGTTGAGATGGAACCGCGAGCAAGTGGCTGTTGGCTCACTATTGGTACACCATTGACAATGAGTTTGGACTCTGCAGAACTGCAACGAGACCTGGTGTCAGTTTTTTAAAGCGGGCGAAAAGAGTGTGACTTGGTCCTATACCAGTGTGACGCCGACCTACGCCAACTGGGACCCGCGTCAAGACCAGAGGTAAGAAGATCACCTCTTTGCATCCTGGGTCAGGTGGGATGCACGGTGATATTTTCAAATTGCTTTCTAAAAAATGCTTTTGGGGGTGAGTTTTCATCAGAAAAAAAGGGCAAAACCTCCAAATTGGCACGTTTTTCGGATGTGTCTCGCTTTTTCCGACTTTTCTCAACAGCTCCGACGATGAATCCTGCGTGTACGTCAACCAAGGTGTGCACGGAGACACTCAGCCTAGCAAGTGGAGACGTGGCTCATGCAGATCCTCATTGGCGTACATGTGCGAGCGGTCGCCCGACGGTAAGTCTGCACGTTTGACGTGATGTTTGAAAGGAGAAAAGTGCAACCATGTCATCTTTCTGCAGACTGCCCAGATGGATGGCCGTGTTCCTACAAAGACTTGGGTTACACTTACAGTCGAGTGGAGAGTGAGTGGAGCGACGCTTCTTCTGACACCCGCAGCCTCTCGTTGTCGTTTCCTGATGAGTTGCTTTTTCGTTTTACACCTACTCCGTCTCGTTGTGGTTTTCTAATGAGTTTATTTTGGCTTTCAGCTTCCTACTGTGACTCTAACGAGTTCCTGTACAAGGACTCTTGTTATCACTTTGAGGTGACGCCTAAAACTTGGCAAGCGGCTGAAGATTTCTGCAAGGAAAAGAGAGGTCTCTTGGCCAGCGTCCACTCACCGGTCGACAGACGATTTTTGGCTGGTGAGCGTCAAGACAAACTGACTAATCGTCCCGCCATGTTTCACGACATCGTCACAAGTGCTCGTTCTGCTTTTCTTAAGCTCACGTGCGAGAAGGATTTCAACCTTGGCTGGGACTCAAGAAAAGCTCAGCGAAATTTGAGTGGCTCGACGGATCATCTACAGTAAGTGACACGTTTGCAATGCAGGTCTAAAAAATGGTCACTTATGAAGCTGTCATGTTGGAAAGCAAAACATAAACAAGTGTCGTTTTAGTCGACCACAGTTGATTCAATAGAGAGGAGAAATCTGACAAGAATGGTCCTCCTGTTAAATAGATTTGAATTTGTTACAAGAAGTCCTTTAGTTTGATGGCTTAGAATTGTGATATATAAGAGAAAAAAAAACAATAAGATTTCACCATGCATTTTACAGGTAAACGTTTTTCAGAATAAAAATTAACAGTTTAGGGTTTGGAAAGCTTCAATCTGAAACTCGGGTTGGAATATCGCAACAATTTCTATTGGTTCCGGAAATGGTGAGAATGGTAAGAAGAAAAACAGATTTGAACCAGTGAGGTGACTTTGAAGGAAATTTTGCGGGAAGCCATCTGAGCAATTGCAACACCAAACACGCTGTATCCTTTGCAGGACAACGTCACAAAGAACCTCACTCAAAATTCAGATGACTGCGCAAAATTGAATGAGAATGGAGGAATTCAGCTTGAGGGCTGTACTGGCCTTCGTCCATCCATCTGTCAAAAAGGTCAGAAAGTCACAACCTCCCATTTGCCCTTTGTCTTCTCATTGCTCTTTCATATTTGACCCCTCTCGCATCCTTGCAGGCAAGGCCAGAGCTTCTCTGCCGCTTCTTCCAGCGTCGGCATCAGCTTCAGGTGGGCGTCCCAGCCTGCAGCCCACATGCAGAATCTTGATTGCCCTCAAGTGACTCGAGTCTCGCTCGCAGGCAAGAGTGCAAAGTGCGGCTGGTGGCAGGAGAACCCCGCCAACGACTTGTGCTACCTGATCAACTCCAAGCCCACCAAGACCTGGAAGGAGGCGCGAGACGAGTGCGCCCGCCTCAGAGGCAACCTGCTCGCCATCACCGACTCGAACGAACACACCTTCATACGAGGTAGGCCGTCCACAGTCTGCTGCGCTTTTTGGTGCAGCTGAAGTGCTTGATGAAATAATCCATGCAAGTTTTGAGAGACCACCGACTCACGTCAACATTTTGCCGAGTTTCTGTCATTCCAAAGAAAAGACCAAAAATAAGCTTGTGACCCCCACCAACTAGGACCCAACCCAGACGTCACCCGCACTTTGTTTTAGTTAAGCATTTTGCACTTGCCTCTCTCTGTAAGATGCGTCAACCTTCTGTTCTGTATTTACCTTTGACCCAAAGGGCTTCTGCCAAGCGGTTCCTCTTTGTGGTTGGACGCCAGCGACATCATTGTTGAAGTCGGCAGCAAGCAGTCTGACGAATCCTCACTGAGTTCCGTCCTTTTGGGCGCAAGTGGGTCTAAAACTTGGCCGATGTATGGAGGAACAAAGGAGCGCTGAGCATCTGTGGTCTCCCTCCAGGTAACCCTGGTGACCCCCCCGGCCGACGATGCAACTCCTTACTCAGTGGCAAGGGCGGCATAGAAGTTGTCGATTGCGAGAAGAAGCGCGGCTACGTCTGCAAGAGAAAAGGTAAGACGAGATGTGTGTCAGCGGACACATTTTTTGTCTCATGTGTCGATGCTGATGACGCATTTGCGTGAAACTGAGTACGTAATCCCCAAATGTGTCCTCAGTCGTTCAGACATGTGAAAGGACCAAAGGGTGGCGCCGCTTTGGCTCCAACTGCTACAAGAAGATGGAGACCACCAACGGTTGGCTGGGGGCTCGTTACGACTGCGTCTGGGAGGGCGGCGACCTGGTCTCCATCACCTCGTCATACGAGGAAAGCTTTGTGAAGGAGCAAATGGGTGACAAGCCGTTCTGGATCGGACGTTCCAATCTGGTGAGACGAAAGCGGTAGAATACGTTGACTTTCCAGTGGTACTTAACCATCACCTGCGATTGGTTTCGGCAGAACTGCGACGTGGCCTGGTGTCAGTTTTTTGAAGCAGGAGAAAAAAGACTGTCTTTGTCCGACACCGGTGTGACGCCGACCTACGCCAACTGGGACTCGCGTCAAGATAGAAGGTAAGAAGGTCACCTCTTTGCGTCCTTTTGTTGTCAGGCGGAACACACAGCGAGATTATGGATCCCATCTGCGAATTTTGAGAGAGCACACGTATTGATGAGAAAGGAGGAAAAGCCTCCTAATTGGCACGTTTGTTGGATGTGTGTCTCCTTTTTCCCAACTTTTCTTGACAGCTCCAACAATGAATCCTGCGCGTACGTCAACCAAGGGGTGCGCGTAGATGGTCAGCCTGGAAAGTGGAGACATGGCTCGTGCGGATCCTCATTGGCGTACATGTGCGAGCGGCCGCTTGACGGTAAGTCTGCACGTCCATTGTGATGTTGACGCGCAAAGGAGAAAAACTTGCAATCACATCGTCCCCCTGCAGCCTGCCCGGACGGACGGCTGTGTTCCTACAAAGACTATGGAATCGGCTACAATCGAGTGGAGAGTGAGTGGCAGCGACGCTTTTTTTCCACACCTGCACCGTCTTGTTGTGGATTTGTAATCCATGTTTTTTTGGTGGCTACAGCTTCCTACTGCGGCACTGGCGACTTCCTGTACAGGGACTCTTGCTATCACTTTGAGGGGATGAAGCGAACTTGGGAGGCAGCCGAGAGGTTCTGCAAAGAATGGAACGGTCACCTGGCCAGCGTCCTCTCATTGGAGGAGGGCAAATTCTTGGCTGGTGAGCGTCAAGTCAAACTGCCGATGCCAGCTATCGTCCCCGAGCGCTTCACAATGTCTGACACGATGCTCTTCTTGTGCTAAATTTCCTTGCTTCTTTGATATCCTCAAGCTCACGCACCATATGCAGGAGGAGTGCAATCTTGGGTGGGACTCAAGAAGAACAAGGACAAGTTTGAGTGGAGTGACGCAACACTTACGGTAAGTGAAACGTTTAGAGCAGTCTACAAAAGTTGTCATTTGCTCAGAATGAAGGTGTCATATCGAATGGCAAAAGTTCCAAGTGAGGATAAATGTTACGAAAAGAGATAAACATTGAATGTGTAAATCATCTGGACCATTGGCAAGGACAAAGTTGTGGAACTATGTGTGTAGTATTTTAATTTACAAGTGTAATGCACGTGGGGTGAATCAGTGACCCGAGATGAAATAAGTTTACAAAATGTATTAAGTAACCAAAAAAGAATAACAGAACAAACAAAAAAGGACAGCAGGCAGCAGTATATTCAAGATTCAAGAGTTTTTTTATTCGCCATGTTTGAGCGTGCTAAACAAGGAATTTGACTTGGGTAAATCACAGCCTCTGTTCAACATTTAGGTGACTAACAACAACACTCAGGACATGTGAAAAATGAAAGATATTCTCAAACATCCCCTGATCCTAAACTGATCTTAAACTCCCAAGAGGGCAAGGAAAAACTCAAAACTCCAGCTAGGGGAAATGAGAAACCTTGAGAAGAGACCACAGATGGGAGGGTCCCTCTTCTAGGATGACCAGGCTGCAATGGATGCAGAGAGGACACATAGTACAAACAGTGTAGACAATTCAAAAAAGGTGTGGAGAGCAGGATGTTATTGCACAGTAATGACTCTGAGACTCTTAAGAGTGGTGTGAGTATGTGAACAACTGTAAAAAGTGTGTCACTAAACAATTAAAACTATGTTCTAATCTAACTCTTAAATTCCACATACCTGACAGGTTGTGCACCACACCCTGTCACTCACACACCACGCCTCAACTACCAATCGACCCTGTCAAATGACACATTGACCACAAATAATCATACCACAATACTGAAACACTAAAACGATAATTACCAGATTAGCACGCTTTGCTCCACACACCGTACTGCCTGGGCCCAACGATCTCTCTTGCCATCCACAGAAAATTGGCACCTTGCCGCAACATGGGACTTCCTATTAATACCCTGTCCCAGTGTGCCCCCGCTGTGGTTCCACTTGACACACAAGAAAACCCCAAAACAATTTTTAAAAAATCATTGATGATCAAAGTGCAGAATTTCACGGGTCAAAGTTAGATATTTCTGAGAATAATGAGTCTGAAACGCAAGTTCCGATTTTACTGGAAGACGGTTAGGGTTATAAGGGTTAGGGTTGATATAAAAGTCGTTCAAAAATGGATGAACGGATATAATGTGAGCAAAGGATCGAGAAAATAGTGATTAGTGGGAGGAAAAAAGGACCCAAATGTAGCGGGAAGCAAGACCAAACGCACCAAAGTCATGTTTGGCGTGTCGTCGGCAGGGCAACGTTGCATGGGTGCTAAACCGGCCAACAGGACGTGGTGATTGCTGTGCGCTATCGCCAACTGGACAACTTCAGGACTGGCCCTGCACCAATATTCGGCCATTCATCTGTAAAAAAGGTCCGAAAATGAAGACCACTCACTTTGCACTTCCATGTGCTCCCTCTATCTAAGAGAGCTAATGAGTCCTCTTTTCCTTGCAGCCAAGGTCCAAGAGTTTCGTCTTCCTCCGCCGGCAGGTGGGCGTCCCACCCAGCAGTCGACATGTGGTCTCTTGTCACCGGTTTCCCCTCAAGTGACTTGATTCTCGCTTGTAGGCTGGAGTGGAAAGTGCGGCTGGTGGCTGGACCGATCCTCCGACGACTTCTGCTATTTGATTCAACACAGGCCCACCAAGACCTGGAAGGAGGCGCGAGACGACTGCCTCCGTCGTGGAGGCGACCTGCTCAGCATCACCGACTCACGCGAGCAAGCCTTCATACAAGGTAGGCTGTCCGTCCGTCCGTCCGGTTGCCGTCAGGGCTGTTAAATTCCCCCAACATGGGCAGAGCTCCAGACGTCACCTGCATTTGTTTCCTCGGACAACCTTTAACAATTAGTCATTCAAATCACGTGCATATTCATCGATACTACCAATGAGCAGTTGGTGTATCCTTGCTCCCCTCCCGTAAGAAGCCGTCACGAGTGGATCACCAACAAGAATGTTTTAGTATCTTGTTGCACATTTTACCATTTACCTCCAAAGGTCTGTACACTTTTCTGCCGAGCTCTCCCTCTTTGTGGTTGGGCGTCAACAACAACATTGTGAAAGATGCCAGCGGGTGGACTGACGGATCCCCATTTCGTTACCTCCTCATGGACGGAGGTGGGTCAAAAACCCAACCGATGATTGTCTACAAAGTTGCGGAGGAACGAAGCCGAACATCTGTGGTCTCCTTCCAGATGATCCCGGTGACCTCTCTGCTACACCCTGTCTTTCCCTACTCACAAGCAACGGCCGCTGGAAGTTTGACGATTGCCGGAAGAAGACGGGTTACATCTGCAAGAAAAGAGGTAAGACGTGATGACGCTCAGACGATTCTCACAATGTGCTGATTCACATCTTTGGCTGTTTTCTTGCAGGAAACAGGCCAAAACCTCCCCAGCCTCATGACGGTAAGTCGTCTTAAACAGTGGCTTCAAACAATCCTAGGCAAAAATGACCTGACAATGCTTTTTCAGGCTTTAAGGAGATCCTTGTCTGCGACAACCATTCTGCTGACCTTGTGTGTGTGAGTGAGGGTGAGGGTCAGAAGCAAGGCCACATCAGCATCCAGTCCGCCTTTTACGGTCGGCGGAGTGACGATGTTTGCTTGGTGGACAGCGACTCATACGACGACGGTAAGACCTGAGAAGCTACCATTTTGATGCCGCCAATTAAGGCATTTATCCACCTACCTCTGAAGGCTCATTCAGTAGTGTTTTGCTTGGTCTCCTCCCGAAGTCTCCAAAGAACTTTGGCATGCTACATAACGTAATGAAAATGAACCAAAGCTTACAAACCGTTCAGATGCCAGAATGAGTCTGTATGCAGAAACGTGCTAGTTTTGAATTCATTCAAGTGCATCAATGCTCATCAGGCCCACTTAGACTCACTGGTGTGTTGTAACTTGCAGAGTACTGCGGAGTGGAAGGCATCCTCCCTCGCTACAGGAAAATGTGCAACGGCCACCAAAAATGCCACATTGCGCTTTTCGAGGACGATTCCTGCCATGCCACCTCCAAATATCTGGAGATGGTCTATAGCTGTGAACACAAAGGTGGGCTTTACGTCTCGTGATCTTCAGCTCTGCAATCCCAAGAAACAATGCAAGGTGTCCCACAAGGGGACAGATGGGCAGATTTGTATTTTATTTGGCCTTTAAGCATCCGTTCCAAATGAAAATGATTTTTGGCTGTCCTCAGTATGTCTTGACAGTCTGGGCATCGCGGACGGGAGCCTCGCAGACTCTGTCTTCAAAGCCTCCTCCTCGATGGAAGACGCCACCCCAGAAAAAAGCCGCCTCAATGGAGAGTCCTGCTGGAAGCCTTCAAAAGATCGTACGCAGATAATTGACAGCTTGGCACTGTGGTCTCCTGAGTGTTCTAATGTCTTGTCCCCTCCAGCCGTCGGCAGCTGGATCCAGGTGAACCTCGGTTACATGAGAAAGGTGACGGGGATCGTGACCCAAGGGTGTGATAGCACTAACATTGGCTCCTGGAACATCCAACTTGAGATGCAGCTGAGCGTCAGTCGGAGGAAGTGGACAAAACACCCAGACGGGAAGGTGAGTGCAGGGAGAATCGAGTCGACCTCAACCTCATCCTCCAAAATTGTCATAACAAACAAGCAAACATCCTATTTCTAGTTCATCGGTGGCGGTACTCATTTGCTTGGGACGCCGGCATTTGCTAAGTATGTCCGCATCCTGCCGCTGGAG
Source organism: Syngnathus scovelli (assembly GCF_024217435.2). NCBI lineage: Eukaryota > Metazoa > Chordata > Actinopteri > Syngnathiformes > Syngnathidae > Syngnathus > Syngnathus scovelli. The sequence continues at coordinate 7,483,393 of NC_090859.1, forward strand.
AGTCGTCCAGAATTTGGCCTCCGCTTTGACATCTTGGGATGCGCGCATGACGGTGAGCAGCACAGCTTTGCTTGCCGAAAACAACAAGGCCAAAACACGCGATGATCCCGCCTTATGTCCGACAGATGCGATGACCTGTGCCAGACAGTTCAACAGCCTCCACTTCACCGATTCGATGACGTGAGTCACACTTGACACAATGTTTCATGACGATGACCGCCTGTCGTCAATTTCACAACATGTGTGTCTTCTGCAGGTTCTACTGTCCACCTGGGTGTGCCAAAGACAAACACTTTGTCTCTGGAACATTGGTCTACTCAAAGGTACATGATTACCTCACCCACCAGTCGAGTTCTTGTCTGTGACTGCAACTTTGTGTAAATGCAGGACTCGCACATCTGCGCGGCTGCTATTCACGCTGGCGTCATTCAGAACGACATCGGAGGAGATTGTATTGTGATGCGAGCTCCCAAACAGCAAGTCTACACGGGCTCCACTGGGAACGGGATCATCTCCAGACAGTGAGTAGCCAACTTTCGCAGAAAAGTTCCATGAAGAGCCACCAGCTAATTACCGCTTTCCTATCTGCAGTTTGGACGACCCACTGGGTTTGTCTTATACGTTTGCCGATGGGGGTGAGTTCAAAAACCATTTCTTTATGTCACCCCAACTGTCATGACCACTAAAACTCACACGGGGTCTCGCCTGCAGAGCCCAGATGCTCGGCACCTGACTGGGAGGAGTTTGCGGGTTTCTGCTACAAATTCTTTGAAGACGTCAAGAACTGGGATGATGCTCAACGGGTCTGCCGTGGTTTTGGTGCCGAACTGATGTCCATTTGCTCCAAAGTGGAGCAGGCGTGGGTTAAAAGTGCCTCTGAGTTTGGTACGTATCCCAACGATGGATTGATTAATTAACAATCTCTGTAGAACGACCGGATGGGTGGAATATCTGAGAACCAGATGAGAGCTTTGTTCTCATCCGTCCTCCGCAGAAACCAGCGATATGTGGACCGGACTGAATGACCTGGTGCTTCCCGGCATGTTTGTGTGGTCGGACCGCCACAAGGTGACCTTCACCCACTGGGCCGCAGGAGAACCCTACCAGCGTGTCGGCCTCGGCAAGCACTGCGTGGCTCAGTTATGGCAGGTGGGTGCTCAATTGAGCATTTGGAAGAATACCTTTGCGTTCCACTGAAACTGATGGTTTTCTTTCAGACTGGAAAATGGAAGCTAATGTCTTGCGCCCAAGTGAACACCTTCATGTGCAAGATGCCCAAAGTGCACTTTCCAATGACCTCATCGAAGCCACAGGTGGCACAGTAGAGTCCGCCTGCCAACAGCAGGATGCCCATGGAGAAAATCTACAACGGTGCGCCCCAAGGAAGTCATCAAAGAAGAAAAAGAGCAACTTTGAATCCCTACTCTGCTCAGTAACTATAAATAGTATCAAAATTGCAATCAGAACACCTCTGCATACGTTTGTAATTCATACAGTAGCTGCATTTAGCTTCGCTATTATTAGCCAACTAGATGTGTCCAGATGAAATGTGAACAAGCATGCTATGTTCACTAACACTCGACTCTGCTTGGTCTACTTTGTTGACTGGCTTTTCTTAGAGTTATTCACTGAAAGAACAATACATATTGTACAGAAGTCTCAGTGCTTTCAAAGAGCCCAATCGTAAGAACGTGACAGGCAAGAATAGTCTTGGAGCTGGAATGAAAGTCCAAAGTCGGTATTGTTCTTTGTTTTGTTTTATATTCATGTCGTGTTGTGTTGTCTTGTCGTAATCGCCCTTAGAAAAGGGTGCCCAGACTCGACAGCCTTTTGTTTAATTCTGGTTAAAAAAAATATATATATATTTTATGATTACAAATAATGAATTGTGAATCAACAGTGAGCTATGTTACTGCCAATGATGTCTGCAATTGTAGACAGTATTTCACTGGAAGGGTAATTCAGTATTTTCCATCAGCATTTTTGATAACTGATGGCAGTTTTTTAGTCGATCGCTGCTGTCAGAAAAATTGTGTTTTTCACTGTTGTTTCTACGGTATGTTACAAAATCTACAATTCATGTATTATTGCATTTTTGATTACTGATTGCAGAAGTGACTTACTCAATCACTGCTGTCAGAAAAATGTTGGTTTTCACTGTCATTTGAGTTTTCTTAATTTCAAAATAAAAGAAACTGATTACGATTCGGGGGTTTTTTTTCTACATTTTTTGACTGATTCAAACCATGCCAACTAAACTGTTCACTTTACCCCGACCACAAATTAAAACAAAAGGCAAATATTTTAGATGATCTCTCAATGAATTGGGTTGAATTAAATTTGGTTGAATTAAACACTTGTGCACCCCTGTCTGGGACTGTTTAACAAATTAGATGAAATAGGTAGAATTTGAAAATAGTCCTACATATTTGAAACACTCTTGACATCAGAGGCTGTTTAACAAAACAAATACTCAACAAGCACCTATTCACACAACTTGGAAACACTTGTATTCCCGTGGCCTCTAGGAAAAAGAAAAAAGAAAATCATAAAATTGGTTCCTTCTGGCACTGACAAAAACACACACAGTATTGTTTTACAGTAAATTTGAGACATCAAGGGCTGGTTGCAGGGTTGTGAAAAATGGACACTTGACCAAATGCCGTGGAGGGTTTTGTCATACCAGTTCAGAACGGGGCCCAACCGATTATCATTCTGCCGACTAAATTAGCCTTATATACTAGCTCTTTTCAGAATATCCCATATCAGCCCAAATCAGGATGAATATTCTTTTGTCTACAAGCTAGTGTGCTTACACTGTTTGTCCACTGAGTAGAGCTGTGATTTCATCTAACCCTCAATTCTTTATGTCCAGTTGTGCCCCAAGTGTGGTGAATGAGTGTTTCCTGGGTACCAAAGGAAGGATAGGTTTCATCTGGTTTCACTCCCGAGTTCCACCAGGGGCACACCTGTACATGTTAGCCCACATGGTCTTATATGGGCTGGAAGTGGGCAAAGGTACCGGGTTCCACATCGTCTCCATCTTGGATTTGTGGGTATTTCGAACTGGGTAAATGTGGTGGGAGTGTCTGAGCGAGGTGGGCATGGGAATTGCCTGGCCTACACACCAGGCACCTTTTTCCAATCAGCAGCTACTTGAGGGCAGTTTCAGCAATGTGCTGGTGCAGAATGTTTGCATCGCTCTTTTCTATGTGCATTGTAGTTTTTGAACTCACTTCTCTCATGTACTAAGTGATGACTTTTGTATGTTCTGTGCGCTTATGGATTTTGTTTCTTCTTCTTCTTCTTCTTCTTCTTCTTCTTCTTCTTGCCACCGTAAGTACATGTGACTCTGAATTGTTTGTCTTGTGGTAACGCCTTACGTTATCCTTTTGTCGATCTGTCTAACCTTCTGCACATCCTCGCGTTTTGTTGTTTTTCACATTTGTTTTTATGCACCCTTGTTTAATAAAAGTATTTTACAAATTGGATCAAGTCTTCAATCACATCAAAACATTAACAAATGAATATGAGTGGTATTGCAACTTGAATTTATTCAATTTTCAAATTAATACTTTACATTAAAATGACCTGGAATACAAAATAGAACAGTGTCAACAGCTTTCATGTCTCCACGGCAACAGGTCAGTCATATTTTAACCATGGCTTAGGATCAGCACACAGAGGAACACAGAGGCACACATTCAAAGGTGAATTCGGTCAAACACGTTTGTCACATGTGCCTGCACACACTTGCGATGTGGCTTAGTAGAGCTCTGCTTGGGCACATCATGCATGATGTGGTATCCATGACAACTGGAATGCAACTGATACAATTAAAGATAAAATATTAAATGAGGAGCAATCAGTAGCGAGAGCATGAAGAAAATATTGTTTAACATTAAAAGACAATGTATTGGTTTGTTGATGTACAAATGTAATTTGATAAACATATATGAAAATCCTTACAGTACTGTTAGAGCAACACAAGCATGCATACTTCATGCGATCAATTAAAAGTGAGCATTCAGGATAATCAACGCCAGTGCTAGTAAAGGTCTGTCCAATATAGACACACACATGACAATATAAAGATTCTTTTTTTTTCTTTCAGGCAGTTTTACGTGAACACTCTGTTATATTTCAGATTTCGACTAATTTTCTTTATGCATTCAGATAAATTTCCTACAATTTATACAGTTGTACTTTCTATAAAAACATGTAACTAAAACATGCTTTACAATCGATACACATACAAAAGGTATTACATGATAACATTATTGTTATCATTATTATTTTTAATAATAATAATAATAATAATAATAATACGTACAAAATATAGTAACGATGATGATGATCTTCATAGTTAGTAAATTTGATCTGATTTGATTTCACTCATACATCCATGAACCAAATCTTTTATTCAAGATATTTCTTCTTTCAAAGAGAATAAAATACTACCATGTACCAAGACTTTTTAAAATATATATATTTTTCACGTTACCAAAACACATCTCTATGTGAAACTTTCGAGTTTCCGTGGTGTTCCTGAATGCGTCAACAACGTCAACCCTCCACACCAGGAAAACCGAGCTTCCTCCATAATTCTGAGGTCCACTTGTTAGTGCGCTCTCGCTTGACACTTAAAGCGACTTCTGTGCACCTCGGCTGATCAGTGCACGGAATTCCCCCTCCAGAAAGAGCGTGGGAGCGATGCGACGTTTTGGAGGAGGGAGAGGAGACGAACTGGCCAGAAAGCAGCAGACACCTGCAAGGAAGATCTGAGTTTGTTTCTTGCACGTCAAAGGTAAGAACATCCGCTAGCAGCGACTCACACGCCCGATATAGCTGCCTCGTTGACGGGGGGTTGTTTACTGGAGCGTTTCCGCGTTACTTGTGGCTTCGAGCATCAGTGGAAGCCAGGCGGCGGGCTATGAGTCATAACCCGGCCGCCCGGCAGGCGTAGGGGCTGATAGGGGCTCAGCTGTGGAGTCGAACAGCGGCTCTGCAGCATCTCAAAGCCAGTTTTTTTTTTTTTTTTTTTGGCACATGCAACAAACCAAGGTGCTTAAAAAAAAAACAAAAAAACAACAACAATGTTTGTCTTGACATGATGTCAGAGCTCATTGTCTTTGCAGTTCAATTTGTTTTTGGGTAAACGAGATAAAAAAAAAAACAAGCTGAAAGTTTAGGCAGCTTGTGTAAAATTTACCTTTGTACAACATCAACAGCATTTAAAGAATGATATAGATTGTGATCATTTGTGGTGTAGTGAGTTTTTTTTGTTTTAACAAAAAGAAAAGGACACATTCAAAAGCCCTATTACTAACAATCTTTTACGAAGCATTTCAAATATTAAACGTTGAAGTACAGTGGCATACAAACAGTATTGCCTGATTTTACTAGGAAATACAACTTGTCACTATTAAATTTTTATTTCCAATACTGAACTGACTTAACCTTTACCTTCTCAACTGGATGTTGTGCGCTGCAGTGCATTGTGGGGGATAATCGATTTGAAATCACTCGACTTCACATGCGCTCCTTTCTATATAGTCTTGACTGTGACATTTACATTTTTCACACAACACTGGGAGTGATATCATCTAGAATTTTCCTGCGTTGCGTCATTTCACAATACTCTCTTCAGAAAACTTTGGCAGAACCCTACACCAGGACTTTGACTTGTTGAGAACTGGCAAGATCAGTTGTGGTGTGGTGCGATGGTCATCTCGCATACACTTCTCACTATAAGAACAGTAAGCATATACCGTAATTTCCAGATGATAAGCCGCTACGCTACATTTTGCACAAGCTTTGAACCCTGCAGCTTATCGATGGATTTTTCATGATCTGAATGAAATTTACAAAGGATTTGTTTTGGTGAAGAAATGAGGACATTTTATTCAAAACACATGTGGTTTATAGTCCAGTGCATCTTTCATAGGAACAAAACACGACGTTCCCCTAATTTTAGCCAGTGCGGTTTATATTCAGGTGCGGTTAATAGTACGGAAATTACGGTGCTTTTCTATGTGTGAGGTCACTAAGAAAATAAAAATATTTTGGAAATGTAGTTGCGCTACTGACTATCATAATTGTCATAAAACATACTTTATGCATTGTCCATACTGTTCCAACTGTTCTCCCCTTTACCCGCTTTCTAGTTAAAGTTAATGAGCGATGAATAAATGTTTTTTTTAACACTTGTTACTTAGTTTTGGGATCGGGATGAATTAATTGTTTTTGTATTCATTACAATGGGAAATGTTACCTTGATTCATGAACGTTTCGGGTTACAAACCGGTTCATAAAAATAAAGTTCATAACTTGAGGTTCCACTCTAACATGGCAGAGCAGCTAGACCTGCCAAAATAAAATGATAGCCCAAATCATGGATGCTTGCTTGCATTTTCACTCCTAACAAATTGCGCATTCTGTTTACGGCCATGCGTGTGGCGTTTCACTATGGCAAAAGCCGAAATTCCGTTTGACTTAAATTCATTTTATTCATTTTCTATTGCTCTTCCTGTTGCTGTGTTCAAAGGAAGCTTAATTTGGGAGTCCATGATTAAACATCCATCCATCCATCCATTTTCTGAACCGCTTAGTCCCCACGGGGGTCGCGGGCGTGCCGGAGCCTATCCCAGCCGTCATCGGGCAGTAGGCGGGGGACACCCTGAACTGGTTGCCAGCCAATCGCAGGGCACACAGAGACAGACAACCAATCATTATTAGTTTATAAAAAAAAAAAAAAAAAAATCAGTCACTCATTCCCACAATCATTCATTCATCTTCTATAGTGGGTCTGGAGCGCTAAAGGTTTCGTGGGGGGTTTGCACCACCTTGCTTGGTCATGTGATACACCGCTTTTCCTGGAGTTTTGAATCATGCCCAATATTTTCAGGATACAATTGAATCAGACAGCCGCAAGCACAACAAACGGCATTGGTCAGGGGTAATTTTTGTTCTTAAAAACTCACCACAAACCTTTCTCACTCTTAATTGGTTTGAATTGTTTCAATGTCATTATTTTTATCATTTTTCGATTTAGCTTTTTCAGTTTGTAGTGTTTTGAGCTCTTTGGGTGACGTGTGGTTCTGCTTTTGCAGTGTACTAAGTGCTGTTTGAGGCTGACTGTAAGAGCACAGCTGTGTGTTTCCATTGTCACAGATCTCCTGCCTTGCTGATGTGTAGCTGAGACCCATAAACATTAAAAAGTTGCCTCAAGCCATAAAGGATGCGCTACTCTAGCACCACCCAGCAATACAGGAAGCATGGCAATTATTTCTGACTAATTTGATTCTTCCTCAAGTCTTTGCCTCCTGTGTTGGGACACATCTTTTGATTAAAAATAATACAATTACAACTAAATAGTAATTGACCAATAGAAAGCTTGGCAGAAAGAGCAGGAAATAAATAAATAAATCTTGGGATTTTCAGGGATGTGAAAATACCTAAAGATCAATAGTGGAGCTTGCTTGGAAGTATATTTTCCTCCTCAGAACTGCCACTTTTACCTTCAGTCATAAAGCACGATGCTTACACCTTGTCATAGAGCGTCACTCCTTATCAAGTGGTGCTGTTTTAATGACTAATGCATGTTGTCTGTACAACACTTTTCTGCTTTCTGAGCGTACCGTACTGCAGTATCGAACCGTTTGTCCCCACCTTTGAGTTTTATGTTGAAAGTAACAGGTCTGATTAACGATTGCAACTTCTTTTTGAGGTTATTCTTTTTTTTTTTTGTACATTAGTTTGCCAGAGCACAGCTGGTCAACTATATATTAGATGCTATAAGATTTATATGCTCCTTTGATTTCTCTCAGTATCGCTGGAGTATCCTTTTGCAGGTTAATGATGCCGCAATTCTTTAAGTCAGGAGGCGAAAGACTGTGGGGATACATTAAAATGAAAAAAAAAAAAAAAATTGATAATTTTCTGTGCTTTAAATTAAACCATAATCTGTTGTTTCCTGATGATAATAAACAAGAAAATACGCTGTAAATATTTAGCTGAGTGTCTATTCCACATGGGACAGTACTTGATGCCAAAATTGCCTGATTATTCTTCTCTAAAAATGGACATTTATGCTAATAGTAATGCTCACTTTTTTATTGATGGGGGTTCCATAAAGATGACTTTTTTACCATCATACATAACATGAATAATTTTCACTGTGATTCACTTGATTTTTCTCCCTAACGTTGGGCACCAATTACAACCTTTTTTTTCTACAATTTTTTTCTTAATTGGGATACTCAAATTAATTGAGGACTCATTTCACCCCCCCAAAAAAATTATGCAAATAACCCCCCATTCCCCCCTCAAACACACACACAAATGCCTCTCCTTCAAAATAGACAAATGTTGTCGAGTTACACAGTGGACACTAGGCATAGACCAACGGTTATGCTGTTGTACTGCGGAATTCCAGCCAAGGGTAGGACAGACTGTACGCGACAGATTCTGCTACACCAGCTCTTTGGTGGCAAAGCACACCTGCCAGTCATGTTGGAATACTTTATTTAGCTCAGTGGTCCCTGACCACCAGACCCGGCCACCTTGGACCAGGCCGTGGCAGGCCGCACAACAGAGAAAAGAAAAAACATACAGTATTTCCAGTCAATTCATTAGTCTTGCAATACAATATAGAGTTCACTCATTGAGAAAGCACTCATACGATAAAGCTTGATGTGCAGGAGAAAAATGTGTGGGTGTGTTTGTGTTTTAGTGTGTCTGTCAAAAAACCGCATGGAGTAATGTAAAAGAAAAGTGAGTAGCAAAGAGGAAAGGGAAAGCAGGAGAAAACGCTAGTTGCCTGGTGACAGAGATGAAATTACAAAGAAAGAAAGAGAAGGAAGGAAAGAAAGAAAGAAGGAAAGAAGGAAAGAAAGAAAGAAAAGGATACAAAATGAGGAGGAGGTGGCGGTGGAGGAGGAGGAGAAGTAGAGGTGTGGAGTTGTTTTACAAGTGCAGAGAGTTCTTGGTCACGATGCTCCTGCCTTTACTCCTACTGCACTTGCTTAGGAACTCTCAAAGGAAGAAGACAAATGTGCTATTTGTCTTTATTTGCGACTGTCACATCTCGGAAGCAACCCAATTGCAAACTGCAGCCATCTCAATGAGCATATTCACGTAGAGTTGTCAAAGTTAACCGATTCATCGACAAAAAAGACGAAACAGACAGATTTATCTTTTGTGTTAAATCAATATAAGATATTTGCAAGCATCTGCTTTTATTTTTGAAAACAGTGACCACATATCTGTTTTTGTATTCACTAAGTAATGCAAAGAGTTTAATGAACAATAATCAGGGGAAATTTATTTTTGATATAAATCAAATTAGATCAGATTATTCAATTACCTAATCGATGGAATAATCGATTCTAAAAATATTGACGTGACCTATTCCCAATGCTGTGGACAAACATGTCTTTTCAATTAGTTTATTCTTCTTGACCTATTCCAAATGTTGTTGCTGTGGACAAACATGTCTATTCAATTATTCTATTCTTGACTCATAACAACAATATGTTGAAATTGAATGTGAAATAATTTGAATATTTCACACCATTATAATTTGTGTATGATAGTATCAGTTACAGACAAAAACAACGACCCACTTAAATGTTTTGATTTGAATACAAAGAATACAACAACCAAATGAATTGTCTACATTTAAGACATCTCAAAATGTCTAAGACCACAGTGATCATCGAGATTAGTCCAAATATTTTAAATGTGTCATTTTCAAATAGCTGCATTCTCGGCATACACAGTAATTATCTTGAATTAGTTTTCAGTCTGTAGTTTAATCTTTGTTTGCTAAAAACTAATTTCAGAGCACAGAATTCTTACCTCTCGTGGAGGTAGACATTTTGACGGTTGTCTTTTAGCCAGTCGAAGATTATATAAATGGCTAAAAAAGGAAGAAATTAAAAAAGCCACACTAAAAAGTGTTTATTTATTTCAAAGCTGCCCCTGTAAATGCAAAGTGCTGGAAAATGGCCCACTGTCAGGTGCTTTTTACACATCCACACATGCATCTTAATCATTTACCCTATTGAATTCTACAGAGTTACCGAATGTGCGTCAACTACCTGCAACTAGTACTACTAACTACTATTACCCCAAGAATGTTTATAATCTTCTATTCTTTTTTTTTTAATTGTTCATTTGATTTGTGGGATTATATAATTTGATTCTGATGGTCATGTCGAATGTATACCGTATTTTCCGGACTATAAAGCACACCGGACTATAAGGCGCACCTTCAATAAATGGCCCATTTAAAAATTTTGTCCATATATAAGGTGCACCGGACTATAAGTCGCACCATTAATGCAATCACAATATAATAACCTGAAATAGTGAAAACAATATATCAATAATGTTAATATCACACAACACACAAAATAACCATGTAAAGCTTACTTTAATAAGTACAAAACAAACCAGTCAGATAAGTAAACTTTAAAAGTTAAAGATTAAAATAATAAGTTAACAATTTTATAAAAGTTGAATACATTTTTTATTAGATGTACTAAGTTTGTTTTATTGTTGTTATTGTTGTATGAATAAGAAGGGTGATATTGGTGTTTGTGACTGCAGTAAACAGGCCAGATTGCATCATGTCAGATTTTTAATCCAAATCAAATCATTCTCCATTTTATCTTTTTTATTTCAACTTCAGACGCAACAAATGACTTTATAATAACAAAATAATTACCATGGGCAAATGTAAATTAGCTGCCCACTAGCTCAGTGGCTTAGTGGTAGAGTGTCCGCCCTAAGACTGGAAGGTTGTGGGTCATACCAAAGACTATAAAAATAGGACCCATTGCCTCCCTGCTTGGCACTCAGCATTAAGGGTTGGAATTGGGGGGTTAGATCACCAAATGATACCCGAGCACGGCACCGCTGTTGCTCACTGCTCCCCTCTCCCCCAGCGGATGGATCAAAAATCACACAGGGACGGGTTAAATGCAGAGGACAAATTTCACCGCACCCAGATATATGTGTGATGATCATTGGGACTTTAACTTAACTTCAATGATCCATAGTCTTTTTCATTCATGATTCATAGTCTTCACCGGGCCACTTATGATTGACTTTATGACACAATGCTTTGGGGCAGTTTAAATTTAGACGCGGGCCAAATGCGGCCCACGGGCCGGAATTTGCTCCACATGTAAGGCGCATCGGACTATAAACCACACTGTCGGCGTTTGAGAAAATTTGAGGTTTTTAGGTGCACCTTATAGTCCGGAAAATATGGTACTTTTATCAAGCTTATTATCCTTTGCGCTGCATACACGCGCACACACACAACAGCAGCGTGTTTCAACATTGTGACAAAATCTGTTTCGTATTTATTATTCTCCATTTATTTCTCCACTCTCCACTACATTGAGATTAATACATAGCTGCCAACAACATGCTGTCAAGCCAATTTTCATATGTGCATGCTTTGGAGGAGGAATCCATAATATATGACGTTACGCAACACAACTTTTAGATCAACATGCACCTAATTTCCATTTGCCCACGGTTTCTTTTTTTCCAGTCTAGTCGACAGAAATATTTTGCACACATTTGAAGATCTAGTTGAGTGAGCAACAAGCTGGAACCACGGAAACATCAGCTACTTGTGGACTATCCTTTACCACCAGTTATGGGCAATACACTTGGAACAATGATCAACTACCGTATAAAAAAATAAAGATGGGTGGTTAGAAAACTGTTAATTTATGAATATATTTGTTCAGCTATGTTTGCCAGTGATGTATTGTGACGTGTAGAACAATTAAATGCTCTTACCACTAAGTGGCCAAAGTTAAATAATAAACCAGTCCATTCATCTTTTCTAATAACTTTATACATTCTATTACCCCAAAGCCATAATAGACAGTAATAAAAAATGCACTCCCTTAAACATTTAATAGTGTACAGATAATACTAACACATTTTTCACTTGAAATACTTCTTTTTTGTCTTGAAAATGGATAGGCATAATGATTTGCACACTGAATTTGTTGCTTCTGAGTGACAAATGTTTCGATTAGGCTATGTGGATTCAGTTCTCACTCATTTGACTGTGAATTTTAGTGTACAGCAGAGAAAATGGATGGATGTTGTTTTTCAACAACACAATAAAACAGAGATAATGATAGTTATTTTTCTACGTGGCCTGATACCAAGAAGAAAGGATACCGGTACCGGTCCGCAGCCCACGGATTGGGGACCACTGCTCTATACTGTATATGTGCTGTACACAGTATGTCAAATTTTATCAACTTGAAATAAGAGCTACACCTAATAAGACCCAATAAACAAAAACAGACATAAAACTCAATATATTGTAGAGCTATGAAATGGAAGTAAATAACGAACACTTGACCCTGTTTTCCAGCTGTAAAATATTAAAGAAGCCACCCCAGTGTTATGATGACTTCCTTATCTTAAACTCTCTATTTCACTCAAACACTTGCAGACACACATCCAGACAGGAGACAGGTGGTTAATACATGTTTTAAACTGTCATCACGTGAATTTTTTTTTTTCTTTCTTTTTTTTCTCCAATCAACATCCTGTGAATGATTTCAATGAAAATTTGTGTTGGTAGCACATGAATAGTTCGCACAGTTTGTGCTCTTTAAAATGAATGAATGAATGAATGAATGAAATAAACAAATGATGCTCGTAGCTTTTATGGGCATCCCTGAGAGTTGGTCAATGTTGCATATCGCTTGAAACGCGTAGTTTTCATGATGTCTTTCACAGTTTTTCAGATATTTATGTCAAATATAAACCTTAAAACTCCTTTCTATAAACAGACAGTTGTAGTCTTCTTTAAGAGTATGGACACTCATGTATATCTCTACGATAATCAATCAATACTCTGCTTACGACAGCATCGCTTAAACTCACTAGGTAATTCCATCAGCGTTAGTCATAGCCCTTGGCTTGTTGACTTCATCTTAGTCTGTGAAGAACATGACCATCAGCAGGTGCGCTACAATGATCCCCATTGTGCACGATGAACATTGTGCTCTTTGAGTCACATATTGCCGTCGTATGGCTCAACACATAATAGATGCGCTCTTATTTGTGAGAAGCCGTTGTTGTCTTGTGACTCCAGGCTTCTGGGCTGAGATTTTAACCAGCTATCATTATAGTTTAATTATTTTCTCAGACTTTGTCTGTTTTCATGTTTGCTTATTTTATGCAGCTTTTCTCATTGACTCTAGATGACTCTGGACCGAAGCAAGATAGCTGAGGTCGATAGTATTATCAATCAGTTCTTATGTTGGACAAGCACAGCCTGTCGTCAACAAGAGGTTCGGATGATTCAGCTGGTAATAACATTTCAACATTATGGATGCAATCTTTGCAAACTACTTCTATTGTCTGATTGGAATGCACAAATAAAAGTTCAACTATGTCCCGAAATGTTTTCGTGAAGGAGTTGGGCAAAAGCATGGCTTTTCACAAACAGGAGAACATCTGTTGTGTTGTGTCTCTTCAACGTGGTTTTGCTTCTTGAACAGTGAACACGTTTTCCCACAAGTTTCCCACCGCTGCAATCAATCTTATACTATCCAACTTCCTTACCTCTTTCCCCAAGGCACTTGTTTTCAGCTTTGAGTGACCTGCGAAGCAAGACAACAAAGACAGTTGCCAAGGTCCAAGAGAATTTCACCTGCCCTTGATTTAGCTCTTTCAGTGTGCAAATCTTTAAGAGTGTGTAGGGGGGTATTAATTATCTTCTCGGCGGTCTTAACTGTCCGTTGCAGTCCGATTTTGTCTTCTTTATAGCAGCACCCAAACAGACTGTGATCGATGAACACAGGACTGATTCAATGTTTGTGTAGAACTGCCCCAAAGAGCTCCTGTGGCAGGCAATGATTCTTCAGCAGTTGGAGTCCATTTTCTGCTGGGCTATTTTTGCTATAGAAATCGAATGTAGAGTATGATTGTTAATATTAATGATAGATGACGAATGGTCTGCGTGGGGGATAGTCTTTTGTATTTAGTGATTGCAGTCTTTTCCACAGTGACTATGTTTGCATGCAATCATTAGTGGGTTATGGTCAGAATTCAGGTTCCTGAAAATATCAAAATTAACATTTTTACATGCGTCAACAGATACATCTACTCACACATTTAAATATCCTGATTGGACCGGCAACACAAATCAACATCATTGCACAGATAGATGTCATTTCAGCTTGTTACTTTGCACCATCGACAAAAAACATATTCATGTCAACATGACCACAGGAATAAAGCAGTCAGTTTTCACCTCGCTCCAAAGGTGTGCCAGTTGAAGACTCAAAAGCTCAGTCTGTGCTGTCCAAACAATCCTGCAGTTCAAGTTTTGTTTTATCGGTCCACTTCAGCATGATGGTCTTTCCACGTTTTAAATTTGTGCCAGTCCTCTCTGTCATCTCAGGATGCCTGACTGTTGTTTTGCATCACTTAACAAAGGCTACCGTCCACGACAGTGTCATCTTTATTTTTTTTTGCCCCCTTTCTTTTTTCTTTCTTTCAATTTTTAGTTCTAGGCGAGATCAAAAGTCGATACTTTGTGTATTTTGGCAAATATAGCTTTTTTTGGTTAACGTTTGCAGTGGAATATGGTTAGGTCTACATACCATACCAGAGTAAACTCCCTCTACACAGAAAGACTGCATAGCATTCGCACCATTCTCATTCAGCTGTCAAAAGGGATAGCTGCAATTATTGTTGGGTGACCAGTGAACCACAATTTGATGCCTGCTGTGCGTGTTTATGTGTGTGTTTGTGTGTGCCTGTGTGTTTGTGGTCTTAACACCTTCCTGTGAGCTAATTTCCATGTTAGATGTGCATCTGTGCTCTGTTCAATACATTAATAAGACCTTTTCTGTACCAGTGGGAATTGTGACTTGCCATCCTCGAGGTGGACCGTGTTTGTCTGATGTGAAAATTGTAGCACATTGTTGTGGGCCCTGTTGCCCTTTTCATATTCGACTAATGGGAGATGAGGAATTGTAACGGTTTCCCTGCTTTAGTTGGAGGCACTTAACAGCAGCTATTCCCACCCTTGTGTTGGGGCAAAATCCATAGCGATTTTCAAACTTTGTGTCTCAAAAGGAAAGTGTGTACAATACTCAAATATGCTGAGTGTGGTCTTTGTACTTCTCACATTTCCACCATTTGCATTTGGGTCTCTGCTTGCCCCTAGCGCACATCTCGAACACACTATGTAGAACAAAATTGATGTTGTGAACTATCCATTATTTTCCATGTTGTCATTCCTGCTTATGTAGCCATACAACACGGTGACACAGTATACTATAGTGTCCAAAAAACTCCCTAGTTCTAAACAGAAATAAACTTCATTCACACTTTTATCACTAATAACAAAAATGTGGTTATTTTAGATGTGTGCATAAAGCCGGTAGCCCTTGACATGAATGAGAAGCTCGGCGGTGACTGATCTATTCAAGAACTTTATGAGGGTAATTGATTTACCTTCAAGATGTCTGCCCTTTGAAAGTGTGTGTGGCCACTAGTCAGATCAAAACAAAGATAAACAATGTAATTGCAATGTTGATCTGAAGTTAACACATGTAGTTGTGCATGACCCATCATTGTCACCGGCAATGATGAGAGAGTATTGAAAGGTTCGTGTGTCCTAAATGAATTAATAGCAAATTAACAACTTTAACGTTTATAGAATCTCATTAGATGATAAAACTAATTGTGTTTCATTAGAAATGTTCTCAAACTAATTTCAGTAGAATTATGAGAGAACGTCTGCTCCGAACACATTATCATTGACTTTTTGTTGCTGTTATTTGTGCAACATGGAACTTGACTTGCGTAACAAATACTGAATGTATTTCCTCCTTTCACAAATTATCTTTTGAAGTCACATTTCAGGTCTTTTGCACTTCCTGCTCTGCTACTCCACCTGCATAACCCGAGGCTGTTCTCCGCTGCAATTGCCTCAAATGATTATGTGTGTGTGTGTGTGTGCGTGTGCATGTGCGTGTGCGTGTGCGCGTGTGTGTGTGTGTGTGTGTGTGTGTGTGTGTGTGTGTGTGTGTGTGTGTGCGTGCGTGCGTGTGCGTGTGTGTGTGTACAACTTGATCAAGTTTACCATCTCCTGGCCCCACCCTCTAATTACACAGAACAGCAGTGGTAGAGTCTGACACGAGAAGCAAGAGACAAATGCAGAGGAGGAAGCAAGGAAGAGGTGAAAGCAGAAAACTTCACACTACTGAAACTCAGTAGGTAAAAAAAAAAAAAAAAAAAAAATCAGATAGTTAGCAGGATGGCGAAAGTCAAGGCATGTCAGTTGACAAATAAGATAGTTGATAGTTGATTTTTAGACGGCATGCTACAGAAGGTTATTTTGCTTCGGTTATAATTTAGTCTCTCCAGTAGCTATTCCCTGTTATTTGTTGGAAAATAGTATTTATTCTGATCAATTTTTTGGTTGCACTCTTTTATCTACTTATTTATTCAGCAGATTAACACAGCAGCTATAGCAAGGTAGTCGGGTTGCCTTAACCGAGTGATTCATCTATCCCTGCAGCCGGCCAGCAGGTCAGCTGATCAGATAACTTGGTGGTGCTGCTTGTGGTGTGGGGGAGTGGCTGTTGAAGTTCCTCGTCCTCGTCTGCCTCCAGCTGAATGGTAGGCAAACAGTTAGTTGGTGTGTGTGGATGTGAGGCTGGCTGCTGGTCAGCTGCTCCCTGACGCTTTCTTCCCCCCTCCAGGACCAGGCACTGTTAAATCAGCTGAGGACTCACTGAGCGGTAAGTCAGGCCTTGAAGCCACGGAGATGGATGCATGTGACAGGGCAGTGGGGCTGTCGAAAAGTACCAGCAAAGACATAAGACACAACTTGATTGTTTGTACAGGGAAATGTAAATGTGTGTGTTTGTGTGCAGCCGTGGAATTTGATCACGTCTTTTTCTTCGAAACTGCTAATATGCTGTTTGTCTTTTGGTTATGAGACTTGTAAGAAACAGACCTCCAGCTCTGTCTTGTGATCAACTAATGTGCAGCAAGGAATGACATTTAAAAGGGTTTGTGTGGTTCAAGTTGAACAAATCTTTTGTGTTAACTGTGGAATTGGACAAAATCTTTTGAGCATCATGAGGTGCTTTCTTCAATCATCAATTTGAGTTGTTGTAACACATGTTTGCTGTGGGTTAGTCTCATTTCACACACTCAAAAAAATTGGAATTTGCTTTGGGAACGCCTTCTGAAGTCAGTATATCTTCACAAAATTGGATAACACACTATTTCCTCTTATGTTTCTAAATGAGGTCACACCTTTGACTTAGTTGCCGTTTCTATGCCACTGACATTATCAGGTTATTGTGTGTGTGTGTGTGTGTGTGTGTGTGTGTGTGTGTGTGCGTGTGTGTGTGTGTGTAAGTGTGTGTGGGAGTGTGTTTGTCTGCTGGGATTTAGGTGACATCTGGGTTAGTTTGCTCCTGACATGAGATTAGGAGCAGTAGAACACTCTGAATTGCTACTCTGACAATGTAAGTGGGACGAGTTATCTGTCTTGATTTGTCCAGGCTGACCCTGTCGAGCCTCAAACAAAGTCTGCCTGGATAACTTCCAGCTCCCTGCGACCCTGCATAAGTAGCATACCATAGATAATGTGTTGATGTTTCTACGATTACAACCAATACCAGAGCAATCCACAAAACACCATAGCATGCATTATTAATTTTGTTGTCGGAAGCACAATTCCTCCCCTATGCTAAAGTGATGGCGTACTTGCAATGTAGTTTTTTTTTAGAGAGCTGGGGGGGAATCAGGGCTGTTATTCCATTATTTAATTGGAGTGGACTTGTGATGCTTGTTGGCCAGAAGTGAGTTGATGATGCCAAAATACTAACCAAGGATACAGCAGATAAACAATGCTGTAAGAAACTGGCCAAGACACAGAAGACCCATTATTGTAGTCATGCAATGTATTTTTCATCACTAAGTGGAGTGATGATGTTCGAACTCTCATTACTTGTGGTTGTGCACTGCAGTTAGTCAAGGTCATTAAATCCATCCCAACACTAGTAAACTGTGGTAGTAACATTGCGTGATTAGCAGTCGTTGGGCCTAATGGCGTTAGAAGTAGCGATGTTATTAACAGCATTATAGATTTCCAGTAACGGTTAATCTACTCAATTACTATGTTGATTGTTATAACGCTGTTAGCATTACTAATAGTGAAATGTGCCACATTGCTTATGCAAAAAAAAATGCTTCCACATCTCCACGGACTAACTTTTGACTTGCCACGCCTTGCGTCAGCCAATTTGCTTTGGGAATGTGTCACATGATATTCCACGGCGAGCCAAAACAAAAACAACAAAACACATGCTCAAAAATCTAAATTCTTTTACATAATTGAACGTTTTTGTAAAAGTAGTACTACCTAAATTATTTTCCCGAGTAACTAGTTTTATGAAGGATTAATTCAGTTATTAATTCAATTATGTTTTTGTAAAGGTAACTATTGACTGCAACTAATTACATTTTGGAAGTCATTTTCCCAACACTGGTGATTTGAAAGTTGTTTGTTTCAATCTATTTTTCACTAGATTTGAGCATATTGTCACGCTCATGTTACCAGAACACATTTTTCTTTTCCACTGCTACTGATGCTAAAAATGTTTTGTAAAAACTAATAGGGAAAAATGATGCATCATATGCATTATTTTTTGGACTCAATGCAAAATCTTGACTGAATTGTTTTAAGGTGACCGACAGTGTAGCAATCAGTCATAACAGACTATGCAGAAAGAGCACAAATACCCTGGGAAACACGTCTGCAACGCATTGATTTTAAAGCCTTTAAATGCTGAAGTTAATGCAGGATGCTTGAGAGTGTTGATGAGTAATTCCGGTTAGGGAAATACCTCGCCGCTCATTTATGAGGTATTTAATAATGATGTGCTCATTATATATGCTTTATTGTTTTGTTAATGTCCAGGGGCAGAGCTGCTTTAAACCCAAAATCCGAATTTTAATTTTGAAGAAAGGTAATCCGATCACCCATAAAGATACTTAAACTACTAATAGATTAGATTAGATTAGATAAAACTTTATTTATCCCACAGCGGGGACATTTTCTTGTCACAGCAGCGTGCAAGAGTACATTTTATTGTAAAGGCTGCACGTCATCACTAAACCACTGAATGTCAATTATTGTGCAGGCACATGCATTATTAAACACAAATACCTCTAATCAACAAGTTTACAAAACATTAGAATGTGTGCTGCTTATCAGAACAAAAAATGCTGACAATTAGCTGTCACTTGCATCATGGAATTTGATGACTGAGCAGAAGTCGTGTCGCTTTAATATTTAGTGCTCTCAGAGATGTATTTCATTTTTCAGTTTTTGTTCCCGCGAACCAGTTAAATGAGAACTGTTATGAGGACTGATTCTACCCGTGCTCTACAGGCACCCCATTTTTAATACTGCCATAGGCAAGAGGTCAAAATTGGCATAGAAGAATTCAGTAGTGCACCGCTTGTTTTAAGTTCAAGTGAAGCACAATGAAGACACATATTGTACACCACGTGTTGCGCCTCGTTTCATAACTTCAGGGAATTTAAGTCTTATTCATAACATTTAAGTTGTATTTATAACATTTATTTTTCAGTTTTTGGCTCATGAAGACACGAGGACGTTTTCATACTGCTTGCACTTAACCCTCTCATACTATACAATAGAATAATGGTTGTCTTGCAGCCCAGACAATTGAGCAGATGAGCAAGAGACTTTGTGGGGAAGAACAAAGGTCAAATGATTTCTAATCTCCCTTTCAGCATTGTCACCATGAATGGAACTAAGGAGATTACCTCAGTAAAATGTAAACTTCTAAATGTGCACCAGCATAAAAAGATGAACAAAGACGATTATTCCTCATAAACTGTGCCAGTTTACCTGCCAATGTACTAATCTAATTGCCTGCAACAAAATTCAGTATCAGCGCTGGACTCTTGAATGCTTTTGACGTTTAACCCATACATTGCACATAAAGTAGAACTGTTGTTTTACAGATAATGAACAATTAGATGTGGTTTTCCACTCGAGCCCATGTGTAAGCGTACAAACATGTTGCTGCATGAACATGCCAGTGCTCAGAAAGAAATTAAGTATTAATTAGAATTGTAGTATATATAAACTATGTTCATATCAAATCTCTAAGGCCGTGAGACACCACTCACACACACACACACACACACACACAAAACTATTCAAATGCATGCCGTACAATCTGCCAAATACGTATAGGCTTTCCTAATGCTTTAAAGATACTGGGCTCAGTCGAGTACAAAGGAACAACACCAAGTCATTTGTGTTTGAGATCAGCACACTTCTAATAGTGTACTTTCTTATCTGCTATTTTACACATTGCATAAAATGTATTCCCGTGTCCTAATTAATAGCTATGTAGATACAAGAAGGTTTATAATTTACTGTAACATTGGTGTACGTAGTTTGGTTTTTCAAAAGTCATTCGATATAATTACATTGCAAAATTTGGCAACTGTCAATTTCGACCTATTTTAGAGTTGTTCTTCCTGGAACCGCATCATCCATGCTGACCTTTCACATCCAGCTGTGGTAGTTTCTGTGCTGATTCTTGGTACATGTCCTGCTGTGGGATTAAGGAAGGGTTGAAGGAACTGGTTGATAATTACAAATCTGTTGATGTAGGTAATACTTGTGCTATGCAGTTGTTTGAGACAAATACAATACAGCTAGATACAGTAGGAGGTGCCTCTTAGGGACATCCAAAGGGTGCACACCCTGAATTGGTTCAACAATATTCCATTATCATAGTTTTTCTACCAAAATTAATTTGGAAAAGCCGTAAGACAAATGACACAACGCATTTGGCTTAAACGCCATCACCTTAGACAGACAGAACTTTCCAAAACCAAAGAAGTGATGATTAATAATTCTTTTGTTAAAAACAGAACAGAGGTTTGAAGAAAGCCATCTGCCCTCAATGCTACAGATTGGTGAAGCAGAAGGACCCAGTAGGCACTGTCATCACAAATCCCTCACTACTAGGTTAAATGGTTCTGAAAATGGCAACGGTTTAAAATCTCCCAGGAAACACAGAAAAGGTCTAGACCAAATAATTAAGTTTCAGTCTTCATTCTCTTTAGCAGTTATTGATTATTGACTTTTGGAAACTGAATAGTGCCTTTAGCAAAGAGCTTCACTGGTGTCCTCAGAGCAGAAAAAAAACCTAAACAGGTTATCTTCAGACTGTCATGGACACACAAGTCTAGGTTTCGGTGACAAATGTCAGCTGCCCTTTTCATGTGCAATCAATCACTAATCATCAATTGGAAATCAAATACAGCTAGCTGTATGTCTTTGTTTCCAAAAACTGACTGGCCAAGACATCCTATATTATATGTGTATCATGCCATTATACCAAGGTAGAAAATACAAATAATAGTTTCCGCCACACTTTAGACTGGTCAATTGTCAATCCAATATTAACTGATGATCGAATTACATGCACATTTATGATGTATTAAAACCAGTTTTAAAACTCTCGTTAGCTGCAAGAATTTTGATTGATTGTTTAAGTCAGGGGTCACCGACTCCATTCCTCGAGACAGGAACTACTTCGTGCGGTTTTTCAAGCAAGAACAATCTTCTTTTGACCTTTGTTTCACATTTTTTACTTTAAAAGATGAAATTGACCGTGCATTTGAATAAAAATGTATGGTGTCTATACCCTTGGATTGTACAGTGGATACTTTTATTTTGCTGTATTTCTTTGACATGAGCCCTTCTTGCTACAAACGCTGGCTTTGTAGGATTTGTCTATAGAGCTGCACACAGTGACTGCATCTACACTGGGTGTTGTTTTCCATCTCCCCTGTTGTGTTTGATTCTTCATGCATTTTTAATGTCTCTGTGGTGCTTTACGGTTTTGTTCTTCCTTGTTATTGAGATATAAGATTTAGTATGCTCTTGGGACTACTTTTCCTACTACAACCTCAGTGTATAACAAATCTATGCAGCAGTATTTCTGTAAACATTGTATTTCTGTTATGATGAGGGCGATGTGTCGGATGAATGTAGAGGTAGCTTTTTGTATGATGCTGTGAATTGCATGTATTGTCACCTCATGAGATTAAACTCTTCCACGCTCATAACGCAGCAATGCATCACATTACAGTATTGCTTGTTATCGACCAAAACATGAAAACATACTGCATGGCGATTAGCGGCCCGCGGCCCACATGCGGCCGAGAACTGACTGACCCAGTCTGTGCTCCAGCCTGTCTGAATTGAATTGCGTTCAATAAATCCAAAGGGTATCTTCATTGGCCAGATTTGAAAAATTCCTGCAGTATTTGCTACCGTGAATGCAACACTCGCGTAGCCCACCCACATTGCTAACGGTATTGTTTTGAAGAACAAAAACTGACAATGAAAATGACAAATTTTTACAAATTTATTTACTATTGCCTGATGACATTTCTGGATTTGAAAACATGGCCTAATTGAATTCAGAATTGAATAGCCTTGACATACAGTATTAGTAGGCTTGACAACCCACATTTATTATTCCTTATAATGTGCATGGTTAATTACAGGGTAAAACGTACCGCCAAGAAAATATGGAAGTTTTGAGAATTGGAAAACAAACATGAGATTTTCTGTAAAGTCGTAGTCCACACTGAGATGATGGAGAAAAACACATCAGTGAAACATACTATCTGCAATTATGGTGTTTTTAAACAACAATCTATTACTGACTGAAATTGCTTTCACATGCTGTCAAGTTTCTTAGAATATTAACAGCAGCCTTTGACTGCACAACTCCCTTCTTCAATGTCATGTGAGCATTGTGAGGAGCGGTGGCACACGTGCTTTCAATATTTCTCAATGTCTAACATTCATTCACTCATTCGTGTTGATTGTTAAAAGCTGAGTATTTTCTTGGTTTTCCAAAAAGCCACTTTCAAGTACCTCTGCTCCTCTTCCTGCCTCCTTTCGTCCTGCATGTGCCTGTCATCTTGAAAAGTCATATTCATAACTATCAAATTGAAACATTTAGCTGCCCACTCTACCACATGCCTGCAATGGCAATTAAGTCCTGATTGGCGCCATCATTTCTCTTTCAGTGCTTTCTCAGTCAGTGCGATTGTGAGCACGGCTGTTCTGCAAAGTTGAACTATGGCCTCTCTCTCTAATAAACTGTCTCAGCTGAGTGAATTGGAGTCCTATGATAGTCTGTCCAAACATTCCCACATTTAACCCCAAGGCCATCAACTGAACAGAACAGAATGAATGGGCCCCAAATACACGACATTTCAATCAAACAGTTATCAGTAGCGATCAGTCACGACTTTCTCTTGGCTTTGATGAAAGTCGGACAATACAGAAAAGTTTTCTTGGAGTTTTAAGACATTCTGGTTTCTTTTCTTCAGCAATACTTGCCATCATATAACATTATTTAATTTGTTTATTTCAATATCCCCTTTTAATGTGCTACCTTCACCCATGCTACAGTGTATTGTCATGTTCTTAAATTGTTCTATCTTCCCATAGTAAACTAACCTGCTCCTTAGGTTAAACGATGAGTCTAAAATGCCCTTAGGTGTGAATGCGAGTGTAAATTGTTGTTTGTCAATATGTGCCCTGCAATTGGTTGGCAACCAAACTAGGATGCCTCTCACCTAAAGTCAACAGGGTGGGAAAGGCTCTATCTAGCACACTCATGACCCTAATGACAATAAGTGGTATAGAAAATAGATAGATGGAAGTATTCTCAACCAAAGCCCAGATGTGAATTCAAATGAACAATGCTGCCTCAGCATTATGGAGCTTGACAGGCGCTGCAAAGACAAATGAGCAAAAGTGACAACCAAACAAAGATCATACCAAGCCCCTGGCATCATGTTAGAAAAAAGTCTTGAGGCTCAGGCACTGTTAACATGTCAAAAAATAGCAACATTAAACATGTCTAGTTGTTAACATGCATCTGTGTCTGTCTTGTACAGGTTTCTATTGGTCATCACTATGACTGATGGGGATTATGACTACCTGATAAAGCTCCTTGCACTGGGAGACTCTGGTGTGGGGAAGACAACATTCCTGTACCGGTACACAGATAACAAGTTCAACCCCAAGTTTATCACCACAGTCGGCATCGACTTCAGGGAAAAAAGAGTGGTAAGGCTGCCTCGATCAAATGCACCACACCTGCGGATTAGAGTTGCATCACAAAATTAGGTCCTAAAGGTGATTAAGGCTTTTGTCTGTATCCGATGCAGCATGGGGCCCTTCTTGACTAGAGGAAACAAACAAATGCATCTCCACTGAGGCCATCCTATTGTATCTCTGTGACCTTTTGACAACATTTGTTTAATTTTTGGAAATTAACAAATCACTGTCACTTGCATGATCTGCGAGTACTCTAATTTCCCCAGTAACTATGCCAGACCTTTTCCCTCTGTCATCGCAAGGTTATTGGATATTTCTGTCACTCTGATAGGCAAACCATGATTCATGCTTGCACAGAGCATTCAGTTCATGTAATGGATTTTCTTTTTTGAGAATGAAAATGTTGCTACGTTTCTGTAAATAGCACATGTCATACATATTACATTGGGGGAGTTTGTCATCTGTGTTTGGCATTATGTGACTGCTCTAATTTGGAAGTGGGGAATACCCTCATGGGAACATTGCTGGTTCCCAGCTGTCTGAACTCCCAGGACTGACTTATCGAGGTGCTCGTGTGGGTAATATAAACTCTTGGTTTGATTGAACATGTACTTGTGCACGACCTCAAAGTCGCAAATGAACAACAACTAAAAATAAATTTGTCCATTCTAATCTTAAGTAATTCCATTTACTGCTTTTGTAATTGACAAAAATACCAAGACAACTTTTCCATTACGCTCTGGTCTGAACAGCTTCATGCTATGATGCTGCATGCTCCATGTCCGGAAATACTGTCAGCGCTAATTTTATCCCACTGCTTCAGATGACTCATATGATCAATTATTGTTCTTCACCTCCGCAGTGTGTGTATGTGTATGCATGTGTGTGCGTGAATATAGCACTATTATCTATGTTATCTAATCTATCTATATACGTATATACATATATTTTTATGTACAAATACATACATTGAAACATGCTTGACATACACTGGCTCTTTATTAAACTGGTCACATAGTCAATACTGAAAAGGTAACGGTCAAAGTTCTGAGGGAAAACACTGAAGTCACAAAATCTCTTGTTTCTTAGAAATGTGTAACATCTATAATACTGTAATACTTACCACAATTTTATCAATGGATTACTGCACGCTGCTTTTTTTGTTACTGTTATTTTCAGATCTTCGTTTTTTATGTATTTTCATCAACACAAAAAAATTAAGGAAAGCATTTACATGTTTATATATGAACAGAATGTGCATGACCAAGAGTGTGAAAGTTGGATTTTTCCTGTAATAGGACATCAGAATATTTCACTTTTATTTACATTGCGTGGCGATCGACAAGGGACAGCTGCAAGCCATGTTTTTGTTTATTATTATTATTATTCCTATTATTATTATTATTATTATTATCCATCAATCCATTTTCTATACCGCGTGTCCCCACGCAGGAGACACCCTGAACCAGTTGCCAGCCAATTCCAGGGCACACAAAGATGAACAACCATTCGCACTCACACCTAGGGACAATTTGGAGTGCTCAGTCGGCCTACCAAACATGTTTTTGGGATGTAGGAGGAAACTGGAGTGCCCGGAGAAAAGCCACGCGGGCACGGGGAGAACATGCAAACTCCTTACAGGGAGGGCCGGAGGTGGAATGGATTCCGCACCCTCCTAACTGTGAGGCGGAAGTGCCACCGAGCCAGAGTCAAACAACCATCCCCCAACCTCCTCGTCTTGTCATTTACCGCATCTCCGCAATAGCCTTCTAACAACAAACACAACTGTAACAGTGTTGTTCATAAAACATAATACACAGTACACACATAGAAACCTAAATAAAATATTATTTTCCAAATTAGGCTGTATAACAGCTCGCTTTACTCTGGCATTTCGCACATAGGAAGGACCGTTTTATACCCTGTATAAAGCTGTTAAATAGGCGCAAAATTGAAATCTTCCGAGACCAGCATAAGGGCTCGGCAATGATAGATGTCGATGGCTGTGACACTAATATTGTAATCTTGCGCTTGCGTGTGGTGTCGCTCACGTTTGTTTGCTACAAGCTGAGGTTGAAAGAAAATGATAAACTAGTTTGAGGAAAGATTTGTTTAATTCCCCTATCCCATCTACGTAGTTGTCCCTCTTACTTCATTTACTAGATTTTTGCATCAGAAGATGAGCAGCATTCTTGTTAACGGGCTGTCAATTTAAAGGCACCATCATTAATCCAGACAGTAAACAATAAACATACAAGGTTGGGCCTGTTAATTTAAGTTTCAATATTTTTACCTGACCTCACAATTTTTTTCCACACCTAGAAATATCAGCTATATATTTCACATGAAATCAAGAAGTGTATGAACCAACTCCCACTAGTGACAGTGACTGTCTCAACTGTCGCAGTAAAAGGTGTGAATGACGCCCGAGGCTTCCCACAGATAGACAAACACAAGCAGTGGCTCGCAGTGCTCATCTATGCCCAGATATGACTTTATTGAGGTAGATTGCAGATGAATAACTGCACATTTTTGACTCATAAATTCATTAGGTCACCTCCTACTCCACGATTGCTATGGACACCATTGAAATGATTACTTTGCCCACCAGCAAAGTGCTTCTGATAGTGTCTGATCATTATGTATGTAGTAAAATGGGATTTGGTACATGATAAGAAGTAGTGCAAATTGACTGAAATGAAGTACCACTTAAGGTTTTTGTAGATACATATTTTTTTGAAGAATATTTATGTGCTATATGCACAGTATTTGTCTTCATTAGATTAACATCTATCAATAATTAGAACAAGTAATTAGATGAGGCAGGTTTACATATCCTGATATTTATGTGCTATATGCACAGTGTTTGGCTTCATTAGATTAACATCTATCAATAATTAGAACAAGTAATTAGATGAGGCAGGTTTACATATCCTGATAAGTATGGGAATATATAGGCAATCATTTCCACACTAATTTACACCTAGTGCCAAATTTAGAATCTTGAATTAATCTAACTTGTTTGGTAGCATCAGAAGAAGATGCAAACCCCACACGAGAAAGCCAAAACCCAGATTTGACTTTCAGATCTCTGGATTAAAAGGTTGACGTTCTAACCACGACTTTAGCCTGTTGTCGTAGCTGATGTTTGATATGTGTTCATTTTATTAACAGAAAATACTACTGATTCATTTCCATAGCTGCTTCTCAATGGACAGTGGACAAAATATTATTATTAGTTAGCATCGGTACCCTTCTTGATAGCACATGACCATATTGTGTTGATCTCATTAGCTTAAAATGGATTTCACACACAAAATTGCAAGCATATTTAACCGAAAATAACATTTCTTCTCAGGTGTACACAGCTTCCAACCCCAATGGAATGACAGCAGGAAAAACCTTCAAGGTTCACCTACAGCTCTGGGACACAGCTGGACAAGAAAGGTGGGCTTCTTTATTTGTCAAGATTGAAACCGGTTTTAAACCAGAGCAGATGACTCATGGATAAATGACTAGATTTATAAGTATACATCATGTTTGCTCGTCTATGTTTATGTTATGTTGTGTTTGCTTGTACACAACTTCATTTATCATTGATGGCCACTATCCATAATGTATGTTCATGGTCTTTACTCAATAAAAGGCTTGGATCAGTTAAACCTTTACCCCTCCCCCTAAGGATGGATGACTCACATTAGGATGACTCAGACACTTATATAAGTTTTTAATTTTCTTTTGTAGAGCTTTAAATCAAGAAGACAAATAGCTAAACTAATCACATGGAATAAATACACCTACATACAGTATGTGTCATTTAGTGCACTGGCTCTGCTTTAGTGTTTACATTTAATGTATCCAAGACGCTTACATGACATACAGTTTTTCTGTATGTAAATGCACTTTTTATCACAGTCTATTTGCATTTGAGAATATAAAAGTCCTTGAATGTCAAAGATGCACTTTAATACAGTGGCGTCTTGAGATACGAATGGCCTGACATACTTGGTTGTTTTTTTTTGAGAGACCAACAATGTTACTTTGCCTTTAAGCCTGCTGAAACAAAGTAGGAAAACAACATAGGCATGGGCTAACATTTTGCATCTGTTGCATCTATTTTATCTTAACCCCAATGGCTATTCAAACACAAACAGCGCAGTAATTAATGTACACAATAAAATGTATTAATGGACAATATAAAAATACTCACAAGAATTTATTATTTATCCTCTGCATAGAATTAATATTGATATTACTGCTATACTGAGAAGCAGTTGTACACTACACGACAGTATAACTATACTGCCCCCAGGTGGCCAAGGTGCACACACCACAATAAGTGGCACAGGCGTGAACTTAATCAAACCAGACAAATAGAGCAACATTTATTTTTGCCATCAGATTTTGAATTTGAATTACTAACTGAATTGCGTTACTATTAACCTTAAGCCTAAAAAATTCCAGCTATGAACTCAACATACGGTCATGGGTTTATACACAAACTGTTTTATTTGATTATTATTACTGTCTGCTTTTAATAAGTACAGATAGTTGAGTGCATCCAAAATGTGAACATTTATCATAAACCCTTATTATGTTACAGGTTCCGCAGCCTGACAACAGCATTCTTCCGAGATGCCATGGGGTTCCTACTGATGTTTGATCTCACCAGCCAGCAGAGTTTCCTCAATGTCAGAAACTGGATGAGTATGTTGTTGATGTCACAGTTATATTTATTTAAAAAAAACAAAACAACAACATCATTGCCTTTGTGTATAATCCCAGTTATTGACATAACTGCAGACAAATGTGGAAACGTTTGATGGATTATTGAATGAAATGAGAGCTCAATAGGATGCTTTTTGTTGCCTTCCAGGCCAGCTACAGGCCAATGCCTACTGTGAGAACCCGGATATAGTCTTGGTTGGAAACAAGGCAGACCTGGCTGACCAGCGTGAGGTCCAAGAAAAGCAAGCAAAAGAGCTGGCAGATAAATACGGGTATGTCTAGAGTATGGCGCTCAGTAGATGTACATTTGTAGTATGTACTTTGTAGTTGATTATATTAATTCTAACACAATTACAAGCTTTATAGTAGAAGTAGAAAACTGTAATTAACTGCAAATTACATTTTGCTTGACCGTCTAAACTTGACTTCTTGCTGAAAGGATCCCATATTTTGAGACGAGTGCCGCGACTGGGGTGGAGGTGGAAAAGGCGGTGATCACGCTATTGGACCTGGTCATGAAGAGGATGGAGCAGTGTGTGGACAAACCGCCTTCAGAGCCATCTAATGGCACGGGGACCACGAAGCTCTCCACTACACAGCCCGATGAGAAGAAATGTGCATGCTAGAGCTCAGCAGCTTGTTCAGGAAGTGACCAAGTGTACTCACCACTCGCCAATCTTTCCTCTGCGGTGTTTCTTCGTCTTTGCTTGCATGCTTCTTGGGTGTCATCTTGTTCTTCTCATTTTCCAGCCAAAACTAAACCGTTGTTTAGCTTCTTTATTATCTTTTCCTCCATTCAATTATGTTGCCTAAATGCCTCCAAAGGATTAGGGCAACCCAAGGTCTCCCTCTAAGGGTTATTCAAGGAACTGCAGTCTGATCATGTAAATTCTGTGTGTGCGTGTGTGTGTGTGTTTGCGTGTGCGTGTGTATGCGTGCGTGCGTGCGTATGTGTGTGGAGAAGAAAAGTGATACTTTATACTCTATAATGACTACAGATTGAATGGTGGCCTAAGCCTACTTATTTACATACATACAGTTTATATGCAGTTGCTTTCGTTTGGATAAATTGTCAAATAAAAATCTTGTTTTCATTTTTGGAAATTGTACCAGGGGAAAAGAAAAGAAACATTTTTCAAAACAAACACACATACATTTGAAGCTAACATAGTTTATCAGTGAAGAGGTAAAATTCTACTTTGTGCTTATAACTACTGGCAATGTATCTGGCTTTTTGGCTATCTCAAACAGCTGCAGAGTTGTTCATTTCTTTTTCTTGTTTGCCTTCTCATGCCAAATCTAGAATTTCTTTCAAATCACTATTATTTACTCTCTGATGCTTTCCATCAGCCAATGTCCGTGTCTCACAACCACTTGCCCAATCTTTTGTGCAAGTCAACCATGTACCTAAAATCATATGACACCTCTATCTGCCTTACATTTTGGAAAATGTGTGTTAAAGCGTTGACTTGCTCAAGAAACGAGAATCACCTTTCTAGCTTGTGATCTATTTATTTATTTCCCAATGAGTCTGCAGTTTGAGTATGTTGCTGCTTAACATGAGTACTTTGACGCTAATGACGATACAAAACAGGTTCTATAATCATCAGTACATGGTGGTTGGTGGTACATGTTTTTTTTTTTTTTTGTATTGTACACAGTGGATCTGTTCAAAAGGTTTATGTGCCCTTAAGCTTTGTCACCTTTAATCTGCCAATGTGCCAAATCCAAATAAAAGAGAAACTTCACCCACCGTTCACATGAAAGCATTTTTATTTTCAACTAAATTAAACCTTTCACATTTTGTGTGTGTGTGTGAGCGTGTGAATGCGTGCCAACATCTGATTATGAGTGCCATAGAAAATGAACCTTTCTGAGCAGATGGGATTCTGTAGTTTCCTAAAAATCTGCTTTTATTTTATCTTTTAATTGGCCAAAATTTGCTTATGAGTCATAATAAATGTCCTGCTGCATCTTATAAATTCCAGTATCTTTTTGGTGAGTTATTTGTGTGAGCTTCCCCAATTGTTTAACTTTATCATTTTAACTTATTTGTCAAATACTTTTAGTGTAGGCTTTTGTAGTTTTACTTTGTCCCACTCGTAATCGAGAACCCCACTCCCCTCCCCCAACAAATCTGTTCTATCCAAGCCTTCTTTTATGTATTACAGTATTTGGTTACTTCTAGTACCGTAAACTTATTTGTCTTCTTCTTGACTGATGTATTTGATGCATGTTTTCCATACATATCAAACTTAAGTGTAGTTGGAATATCCACTTGAAAAGTTTACAATGTACAAGGAGTCATTTTGTGCCTGTTACTAACTCTGTTCCCTCTGTTTCTCAGTAATGTGTGTGAGCTACTCAATAGGTTGATGTATTATTCGTTTTGAAGTACAACACAGAAGGAGAGGATAACATTGTTTTATGTGACAGATTTAAAAAAAATAATCAAAGTACCTCTAAGAGCTTTTATTTTTGGAACTCTGTGAAATGTCTCAGATGACTGCAATTTGTAAGTGTTTTTGTTTGATGCTTGTATGTGATTTCTTTCTATTTTCTTTTTAGGTTTGTGGCACCACCAGGCAGCATGTTTGAAACCATTGAGAATGAAATGACTGTGATGCATTTAGTGTGGCAAATAAATCTGTTAGTTTTAACCTGGGTGTCATTTTTTTCTTGTTTTTTTCACAGGCAATGTTCCTGTTTTATTTTAAAACTACACTTGCACGTCTAAAGTTAGAATTCAAAGTTAGAATTAAAGATAAACATAACCCCCCCCCCCCCCCCCCCCCCACACACACACACACACACACACACACAGCTGGTAAAACCTGTTAAACCACACTCATTGTTTGTCTTGCGTGGTACAGGTTGCTAAAAATGTATAACGGGTGGAAGGGGGACAAAAAACAATTCCAGTCATAACTTGTTCACAGATGATGAACCATGCACAACATCCCATTCATCTTACAATTGTCTGGTTGGATACATCATTTGGATAGATCATTTCATTGAAGCAGATAATAAAATAGAAAAATGACCAGTGATTTGATTATTATATATATATATAATATATAAATATATATATAATATTATATATATAATATATAAATATATATATATATATATATATATATATATACACAGTGGGGGAAATAAGTATTTGACCCCTTGCTGATTTTGCACGTTTGCCCACTTGCAAAGAATGCAACGATCTATAATTTTAATCATATGTACATTCTAACAGTGAAAGACGGAATCCCAAAGAAAATTCTAGAAAATCACATCATATGAATTTATAAAAATTGATAACCGTCTGATGAGGAAAAACAAGTATTTGAACCCCTGGACAAACAGCATGTTAATATTTTGTAGAAAAGCCATTATTGGCCAGCACAGATGTCAAACGGTTTTTATAGTTGGTGACAAGCTTTGTGCACATTTCGGCAGGGATGTTGGCCCACTCCTCCCTGCAGACAGACAGCCTCCAAATCATTCAGGTTCCGAGGTTGTCGCCCGGCAACTCGAATTTTAAGCTCCCTCCAAAGATTTTCAATTGGATTCAGGTCTGGAGACTGGCTAGGCCACTCCAGAACCTTGATGTGCTTCTTCTTCAGCCACTCTTTTGTTGCTTTGGCGGTGTGCTTAGGATCGTTGTCGTGCTGAAACACCCATCCTCGAACCATCTTCAGCTTTCTCACTGAGGGAAGGCGATGTTGGTCCAGAATTCTACGATACATGGCCCCGTCCATCCTCCCCTCAATACGATGGAGTTGTCCCGTCCCCTTGGCTGAAAAGCACCCCCAAAGCATGATGTTGCCACCGCCATGCTTGACGGTGGGGATGGTGTTCTTTAGGTTGTACTCGGTGTTCTTTGCCCTCCAAACACGACAAGTTGAGTTGAGGCCAAAAAGTTCTATTTTGGTCTCATCTGACCACATCACCTTATTCCAGGCCTCTTCTGAGTCGTCCAGGTGCTGAATGGCAAACTTCATGCGGGCCTGTACATGTTTCTTCTTGAGCAGGGGGACCTTGCGTGCGTGGCAGGATTTCAATTCATGACGGCGTAGTGTGTTACCAACCGTTTCTTTTGCAACCGTGGTCCCAGCTGCCTTCAGTTGATTCATCAGTTCCCCCCTTGTGGTTTTGGGATGATTCCTCACCATTCGCATGATCAGGGAGACCCCACGAGGTGAGATCTTGTGTGGAGGCCCAGACCGAGGGAGGTTGGCGGTGGTGTGGTGCTTCTTCCATTTCCTGATAACTGCACCGACAGTTGATCTTTTCTCTCCAAGTTGCTTTCCGATTCTCCTGTAGCCCATCCCAGCCTTGTGCAGATCAACAATCCAGTCTCCAGACCTGAATCCCATTGACAATCTTTGGAGGGAGCTTAAAATTCGAGTTGCCGGGCGACAACCTCGGAACCTGAATGATTTGGAGGCTGTCTGTCTGCAGGGAGGAGTGGGCCAACATCCCTGCCGAAATGTGCACAAAGCTTGTCACCAACTATAAAAAACGTTTGACATCTGTGCTGGCCAATAATGGCTTTTCTACAAAATATTAACATACTGTTTGTCCAGGGGTTCAAATACTTGTTTTTCCTCATCAGACGGTTATCAATTTTTATAAATTCATATGATGTGAATTTCTGGAATTTTTTGGGGGATTCTGTCTCTCACTGTTAGAATGTACATATGATTAAAATAGTAGATCGTTGCATTCTTTGTAAGTGAGCAAACCTGCAAAATCAGCAAGGGGTCAAATACTTATTTCCCCCACTGTATATATATATATATATATATATATATATATATATATATATATATATATATATATATATATATAATTGCTATTATAATTATTATAACTATTGCATATAATTTTTCTCATCAGCAAACAACAACGATACATTTACAATGGAGAAGAATTTATTCAGGAAACTTCTCACCGAAGACAGAGAATGTGGAAAAACAACAATAAATATCCAACATGAGCAGCAAAATCTGAATATATGTTTCCTAGAAAAAAAACAGTAGTATGCTTTTTTGTTGTTGTAAATATTTGTATTAGTTTCTGCTAAGGCCAGCAATGAAATACAGCAGCAATGCTATAAATCAAGTTTACAGAATTCCTAACAGCATGTAAAGTAAATAAACCAGCAAATGTAAACAAAAAAGACACAATCTGATGTTATCCGAGTATCTTATTTTTAATTACCGCTTACATACAAAACAGCTCAAAAGAGCCCAAAGAAGGCAGTAAGTTAAAGT
Source organism: Syngnathus scovelli (assembly GCF_024217435.2). Lineage (NCBI taxonomy): Eukaryota > Metazoa > Chordata > Actinopteri > Syngnathiformes > Syngnathidae > Syngnathus > Syngnathus scovelli. The sequence goes on from NC_090859.1 coordinate 7,517,620, forward strand.
ATTAAGGAACACAAAATACAATGGTCAAGGTTAAAATACAAGAATCGTCATTTTCATAAGATTCAATGGATCCATGCAAGCCTCCTCGTTTTTTTCACGTTATTTCCGTTTTAAAACTTCATGTTACAGTCTGGATGTTAGAAACATCAATAAGCACATTAGGCACGTTGATGCTCAAGGCACAGCACGTTTTTTTTTTTTTTTTAATTATTATTATTTTTTGCATTCAGCAGTACACCTCCCAAAACACTTAAGACACAGCATTTGAAATCTACTTTTCACTTTTTACAAACCTGTTTTGCCCAACAAGTAATTAACAATGCAACATGAACACAACTTTTATTCAATATAAATTAATTTGTAAAAGCCCTTGGGTGACTCTTGGGCTCTACACTTTTATAGTGTTTTGTCATAACCCTGTAATGTGGTAACAACCAGTAAGACCAATATAGTGACAATATATGAACCACTTTTTAACACAAAGCTTAAAGATTGTCTGCAAAACTCCATAAAATCAACACAAAACACTTGTACATTATTTATACTGAGCTCATTATTTTCTGAGACAAATGTCAAGTTGCAAATGCAAATTTTACTCAATTGAATGAACTATTAACATTTTCATGGTGACTTGTTTAGTTATTTTTTCAAACCTTCCAACAGTCAGCTTGGTGATCAGAACTGTAATAATGAGACTTTTCTGAGAATATTATTGTCCTGGTACTCAATTTGTCATACATTCCCTTCCCTACTAATTACCCTTACCAATTAATCATAAATGATTTGGTGGTCTTAAACATTCAAATGTGGCTATAGAAGAACATAAGGAGAATCATTTTAATGATAGTCTTCTCACACTTGCCACACTCACAGGCCACCACTTTAGGGGCACCCCCTCAAAAGAACTGTACGAACAAAAGATCTCTGTTCAGTTCCTCACCGTTAGAAAATACAACCACAATAATAAATATGTTTTTACCTCATTACTTTAACAACAGTTTCAATCAAAACTCAGCATTGTTGCCTTGTGAAGTAGCTCATGTGTTAGAGTTTGTTCAGGTGTACCAATTCAAGCCTGTGAGTTTATGGGATGATTTCTTTTTCCTAACAAATGATATTTTAGAGATAATGATCTGTAAACAAAGTTACTGATAGTGCTATGGAAAATAAAAAAAAGGCATATTTATAGTACATGTTCAACATGTAATATTCTGTGCAGCTGACTAATTTATAAGACCTGTGATTAAACCATGTGGTTGTCAAGAATTAGCCATATTAACATCATACATTTTATTCTATCTGCAATACAGCTAGAGTTTGTTTACAAATGTTACACATAGACAATCTGACTGTGCTTTCTGTGTGATTTTAATTGGAACGCATGTGTGCTTGCAAAGCTGTAGAATAAAGTCCGCCCCCCATAAATATGCATAAACTTGATTCAATAGAACATGTAATACTATGTTCCGATTGAGATACGTGCTTACTCTCTAACACATTGACGGTGGTCTTTTAAACCTCAGTGACCTTATTGATCTGCCCCGACAACTGCTCCGCCACCTTCTCTTCTTTCACTTCTTTCTGTTGTGGCACTAGTTCATCTCCATCATCAACGCTGAGGTCCAGCCGCAGGTTATCAAGAGTCTGGCGAATTGTCAGAGTCTCCTTTCGCCTAAACAGGGCGAATACACAATTGTACTTTTTTCGTTTGTTTCAAAACGTGTAGAACAGACGTATAAACCAAGCGGCTACAACATTTTGACACATGGACAAAATTGTTCCTCTCTGTGAATGAAACATACTTTGTTTGCAGGTGTTGGTCAAGCAGCTGTCTCTGAAGCCGTCCGTTAGATTCTCTTTCCTCAGCCAGTTCCCGTTGACAGTGACGGAGTTGAGCGTCCCTCCTGCCGGCCTCCTCCTCGCCCTCGTTCAGCTGACGTTTCAGTGAGCGGATTCTCTGGGCCAACTGCATGACCAATCACAGAGAAATTGAGCATGTGTAAAAGAGAGTGAGTAGGTCTTGACTAAAGTATGTTGGAACTAGAATTAGACACATCTTTGGTAAAGCCAGCACAATATAATGAGATACAATCGAAGAGCCAATCCTGAGTGTTATTAGTTAGTATTTTGGTGGTTGTATTTGCAGTGGTTTCCAACTGCAGTCATGCCATGTGGTGTTTGCTGGTGGTTACTTTATCAAGTGAGAAATTATAGTGCCACATATACTGCATGTTGGAAGTTTGGAATGGCAAAGAAGTATGTTAGAGGAGGACATATATGAGGGTAGGAGAACAGTGGAGAGGTAATATGCAGGTATAACAGAGGTGGAGTGCACATCAGAGTTCTGCTTAAAGCCCCTTCCTCTTTGCAAATGTCATTGATAGGCTGACAGACAAGGTCAGACTGGAATTCCAACGACCATGTTGTTTACAGAAGCAGTACTTTAGTTGCATAGGATCAACAGTTTAGATTGGAGAGCAATGGTGAGTGCAAAGAACAAACAGGTCCAATCTGGTTGGAATGGGTCAAGTGTGTTACACGTATATGACGGACTCTACTAAGGTGAAGGGGAAATAATTTTTCAGACAGTGGTGAGACAAGACAAAAGAAAAAAGAACTGTCAAAATATCAGACTCATCTTTTGAAATAAAGCAGTGCATAACTGTTAATGTGTGTTTGGGCATGTGTGTGTGTGTGTGTGTGGTTGCGTTACCAGGTCATTCTGCTCAGCAGCTATCCTGTGCTCTTCCTCCATCTGATCGTTCAGCTCACTGATCTTCCTCTCCAGCTTACCAATGGTGTTCGAAAGAACGGCTTTGTTCCTGTTCATAAGACAAATTTAAAATAGGAATCACATAAAGCTCTAGCCACATGCAAACACACAATTGATGCAATTCTTTTAGGGCGATAAAAATCCATTGGTACCTTTCTGCGGTTATCAGAAGGTTCTCCAGCTCTTTGACACGACTTTCTGTCTTGGAGATGACATCCTCCAAAGGTTTGGTGCTCTCAAACGCATCCAACTCCAAACGTAGATCACGATACTTCAGATAGACACAGAGATTTTTGGTAATGACTTGCCTGAAGCACACACATATATAGCCCCACACACACACACCTGTCTCTCAATGATGGCCTTCTCTGTTTCCAGTTGGTCGTTCAGATCTTTCTCCTGAATGAGTTTCAGCTGCAGCTGCTCAGTCTGCAATGTGTGAAGATAAAAGAAAATTCCATTCACCAGAGCAAATACAATATAATAAATGGTGAACTTCTTTCCATGTGTGCAGTTTGTGTACCTGTTCAATAGTTCTCTTGTGCTTGGCGGCCCATCTCTGCTCACTATCATGCAGCTCCTCAACATCAGTTTCTAGGTCAATCAATTTCTCCTAAGAGTAAGAAATAAATAACAAGTTGCTACACGACAAACCTTTTCAAACTAACTGTGTTGCGTTTATGACATGACCTCATCGACAGAACACACCGATGTTATAAAGAAATGGGACAGATTAAATATGCTCAGAAATAGCCACATGATGAATTTTAATTCTAGTGGACATCTTAGTTTTGAATCATTAGGTCATGCATGAACAGAATGTCAGCAGAATCTCGTGTCACTGTGCATGGCATCACACTGAATCTGATGTGTATTAATTACATCAAACATAAAAGTGATCAGAATACCTGGGCCTGCTTGAGTTGTTTTGCCAGGTCCTCTTTGGTCTGGATGGTGGTCTGCAGCTCCATCTGGAGGTCATCCACTGTCCTCTCCGCCTGCTTGCACTGCAGCTGGAGTCTCTCTCTCAGCTGGATCTCCTCCTCCAGCGTCTGTTCCTTGTCTATCAGCTTACCAGACACCTGTATCACATTATCACGCACAAGTAATATGGTAGTTATAGTAGCTAGCTTTTCATGTCCAGTAAGTAGTACATGGTGACTCACATCTCCCTGGAGCCTGACGACAAGGGCCTGGAGTCTCTGCAGCTCCTGCTCCTTCTCCAGCAAAGACTCTTCCAATTCTTCCATCCTCAACTGGGCATCCTGACGCAATTTCTGCTGAAGATTCAACTCTGCTGCAGATTGGGAAGACATCTGCAGGGCATCGGCCAGCTAGAGACACAAGTCACACATATCCGGATGTCAATTTTCATTTTTAGTATAATGGTAGTAATTGAGTAAGGGTGGACTTATATAAAATCTATTTGGCATATAGAGGTAACAATGCAACTCCATACCAATAATTTATATTAGTTGAATTTAAACTAGTTTTATGTTACGCCAATACTGTGTAACTTAAAACATATTTAAATTTGTTCTGAACAACAAGATATCGTACATAACTGAACAGTTGAAAATCTATACTGATACAGAGTGTTGACTTCATTTCTTTTTATTGCTTAGATATTATTCAATTTATTTTGACTGGACCTTTTAACATCACCATTCGCAAATTCATTCAAGACCATTCCAACACAAGTCTCAGATTTCTGGCTCAAGAAAGATTCTTTCCCTTAATAACCAGAAAACAATGATATGAGCAAGGTATCCAAAGCCCAAACTAATACTGCAAGTGTCCAATCAGACTGGGATGTCAATCCACAACAGTCTTTTTGACATATTTTATTCCAAAATAATCTCCATAATAATTTTGGTTTGTGGATGTTGAAAGCCAGCTGATTGACAATGAGAGATAAAAATGGATAAAATGGCTACGATTGTGTCTTTAAGTTGTTACTGCACCTCTGTCTCCAGTCGGAGAACAGTGCTGCTGAGTTCAGACGTCTTCTTGCTTTTGGTCTCTTTGTCCACCTCCAGTTCCTCCAGTTCTCTCTCGGCCAGCCATAACTTCTCTGCCAGACTCTGAGAGTGCAGCGTCTGCTTCTCAAGGCTCTCCTACACGCGCACACACAAAATTATTCATTCTCTTTACTCTTTAAACATAAAACTATCTTATTTGCTTGGATTCAATTGAACAGATCTGTAGAGATTAATACCAGCACAATCAGTACAAAGTAGTTCACATGGCGTTCAAGTGTACCTCAGCATCCTGAATCTTGTTTTTAAGAGATTGCTGGAGGAAGCCAAAGGCGTACTCCTGAGTATTAGCCTCCACCATCATGTCGCGGGCCTGCTTCACCTCCATCTGCACCAGTGACCATCAGTCGGTCAGTCAGTCACCACAATTGTCCGTCGAATCACATTTTCATTTTGTACCTCCATCTCTCTCTGCTTATCGACCAAAGCCTGATGGGTTCGCTCCATCTCTATCATCTGCTCTCTCATTCGTTTAATTTCATTGGCCAGTTGAGTGTTGGTCCTCAGTAGGTCTTCGTTATTCACCAGCAAACCACGCATTTCAAATCTGAAGACAAAGGAAACGATGGGTCGATTTTTATTTATTAAATAGGAGTATATGAAGTGACGAGCTTGGTCACCAAATGTTATTATACAGCTATTATAAAACAAACGAAGACATTCATGCTGACAGTTGGATGACATCACCTGATCTGGTTCCTCTCTTTTTCCATCTCCACACTCTCGGCCTCGAGGAACTGGTTCCGCTGGAGAGGACATGATTTTTTGTTAGACCTCAAATACAGCAAACACCAGGAAAATGGTGCAGTGTGTTTTCAAATGAAAAATGTTGTATGATACAAATTTAACACTGTGACTGCAGGATGTGTTACCTTCAAAGATCAAAAATATTAGAATCACCTCTCAATGTGATGAAGCGTATTTTAAAATGCTTTAAATCAATTTTTTTTTCGTATAATGAATATTCTGATTGAGATTAGGCCCACCTTCTGACAGTTATCCAACTGCTTGGTCAATTCTTCAATAAAGTCTTTTCTACTGAGGCCTCCCAGAGTGGCACTACGCATGGTGTAGTGGGTTGATATCACCTACAGCAAGGGAGATGCATATTATCATGACAAGAACTAAAATCTTAGTTCACATTGAGCGTGTTTCTTCAGAAGCATACAGGGTTAGGAACGTCGTTTCTCCTCTTCAACAGAGAATCGTAGGCAGAATATTGCCTGCGAGAGGGCATGAGAGGCACAGGACTGTCACTGCGACTGTTGAAGGTGTGCAGGTTCAATTCTGATGTGGCCGGAGATATTCCACTCTGGATGAAGAAAAAAGTGACATTAAGTCCTCAGACCTCCTTGAAATTTAGGTCATGGTGGAAAACTTTGCTTCCAAGGTTGTGGGAACAGTGCTCTTTTAGGTACGTATTGCTCAAAGCATGTTTGCTGTGTGATTTGAGCTGAAATGTAACTAACCTTAAAGTCATTTGCTCGGTATAGGGGGTTATAATCAGCAAATGCGTTCACATTCATGGTATAGGGACTGTTGAATACTCGAGTGCTTTCAACAAAAAGTGTCTGAAAAAAAAACACATGCACATACAATTGTTATATGGTAGGTTTTTGACTTTCTACATTTTTCATCGAATATTGTATGTCTACATTTCTATTCATGGGAAAATGTTTCTACATTGCACTGGGAAAATGGATGAACGGGAATAGCCAGAGAACATGTTGTGTATTTCTACCAAAAGATGGCAGTGTTTGACAACAAGTTAGTAGTGTGACGGTTAGAAAAATAACGTCGAATAACCCATCCATCTATTCTATACTGCTTGTCTTCTTGGGCGGCCCATCAAACCTGACCGCTGAGAATCCTAAACTGGTCCACAATCAGATTCAGTCAGTTCAAACACTTACATTAACACTTTGCAAGTTTTTTAGAATTCGAATATCTGAATAAAACTCTTGCTAAAGAGCATTGAAATACAGGACAGGGTTATTGTTGTTAATAAAAACTAACAAAATAAGTAAAAGGAAAATTACATTAATATGCTTTAAAAAAATATTATTGGCAAATACTAACATATGTTATCAAAACTGAAAACTACTATAATGAAGCATTTTTGAGAACAATAACTAATAAAAACTATAACGAACTTGCTTTCAGCAGCCCCACCCACCCGATCAGTTTCTAAGTCCCGCGAGGCGACTGACTCCATGGACCCTTGGAAGTTGTTGACCCCCGGCCGAGTGGTCTCCCACCGGGACAGCCTGGGGCCGTCCTCCCCCGACGACCCTCCACCTCCCGAACCATCTGCATCCTTGCTACTCAAGCCGTTGGTCTTCAGATCGTTGTCGAGGAACAGCTGATATTTGGGGCTGGGTCGCACAACTCGGGGAGTGGCGGGTTCTTCTTCTGACAGGCTGTCCGACTGCTTGTTTGATTCATTTTCAGGCTCCTGGAAAAAAAAAAAAAGAGGATCCATTTCAGTCATCATATGTCTGGATGAACATTTTATCAAGCACAATGTTGCTGATGTTGTTCAGCTAAAATGAACACAGTTGCAATTCTTTCTAATTCGTTCATACATAGTCCGACTGCAGGACCTTTGTTATGGGGCTGAATTCCTTCTCATGGAGATCCTAACAAATTCAGTCATAGATAAACAGAAAGCCTGCTTTATGAAAACAGCAGTATGCCACTGCTTGTATAGGCACAAACAGGGAATAGGGATTAGAGCGCTCATAAATGGATAGTCAGCTATGAACTGAAATTTAAGAATGCACCTAAAATGCACTTTTAACCCTTGGGAGGCTTCAGATCTTCTCAGATGGAAGTACTGTAGTGGGATTTGAGTGTCACAAAAGAGTTACAGAGAGACTGGAAGACTAGTCACTGAAAGGTATTGATGTAGATGTTAGGTTTATCCCCCCAAAAAAAACCTAAATATCCCTAACATTTTGTGAGTAGGATGAATTTTAATTTAAAAACTATCCAAAATCAAAAAATGCACACACATAAAATAAAGGGAGCTGCAACTTTGTGACTTCACCTGGCATTAGGGCTTTTGAAAAATATTATTCTAACATAGATTTTATATTGAAATTAATTTTCTGATGCTTTTAATTGTTTAACAAGATCAATTTGCCTTTGAGACGAGAATAAAAATAATGTCATTTAACTACAATATGCATCATTTGTCTCTAAGCTACAATAAATTGATGCTTTGCCACAAACATTGATTCAACAAAACTCCAATCAGGATCTTCAAATCACAAGGTCCATTTTACCACATCATATCATGCAACAAAATCAGTCATTTGCAGATAATCTACAATATAAACAAATCTACAGGAAGGACAGAGGTGAGGAAAGACAGATTCTAAAGTTATTTGATCAGTTTGATTACTAAAGACATGCTTGCAATTTCCTTTGTCCATGACACTTACTGCATAGACTTTCTTTTTAAATCGTGCATTTCAAGAACATGCAGTGCCATGCTGTCATTTTGTCTTCAAGCGGAGAAAAACACGAGCTTTTCCCGTGCAAGATTTTTTTTTTTTTTTTGCTTACCGATCCCATGCCTGAGTCCGCCACCGAATCTCTACCAGAGTCTGACGTTTTGTTTGAATCTGTCCTCTGACTGCTGCCTCCTACTGGACAATCAATTTTTGCAGTTATCTGGCTAATTCCAGCATCTTTCTGAGCAGATCCATCAGATCGCTGAATTTCCTTCTTCAATAGAGGGGTCACAGAAATGCTTGGCAGCAGACTGTCTCGACCGATAACGGTCGGACTCAACTTGGACTTAGGAGGCAGTAATTTCTGAGAAGAAGTGAACTTTTGAGTTCTTCCTGTTCCTGAATAAAGACTCAAAGAAGAGCTGAGATACAAGTCCTGCTCTGGACCAGAGAATTTACTGATAAGGTCTTTGATGCTGCCGGCTCGCTGCAGATTTGAGAGGCCTGCTTTCCTCTGACTGGCTCTCCAGTTCTGTTCTGCTTCTTCTTTGTTGGCTGTCTGCTGCGGACTAAGTGGCGATTGGGAGGAAGAAGACTCAGGTGTATGCTGAAAGAGTCCAAAACAATAACAATCCGCCAAAATCAAGTTAAGGAGGAGTAGCAAACAACACTGCGCAGCATTTGAAGTGCAGGCCACAACCATCAGACAGTTTTTAATAAGTTAGCTTCAGTATTATTCTGTGTGTGTTTCCAATGAAGATTTGCACATAAAAAAATAAAATAATGTTTTTTAATTATAATGCGATTTGCTGGAGAGCAGATCAGATTGTGACACTGCACATGTGTGAGTCAATGATTTATTATTTCAACTTTACATATATAAAAATTTAGGGTTAAGTGTTCATTCTTGGCCACCTGCTTTAAGTAATACTCTCTCATAATTTCCCCCAAATTTTGTGTTGCTTGTTACGGTTTTGCTGTATGTACACTTAATATAAAGTTTATTTTGGCACTGGTTGGATCTTGAATGAATTTCCATTATCTATCATGAGAAAAGTTGATTCAGAATTTTGGCAAATCAGTCAACCAACCTCCGACAATATTTGAAATACTACTATTTAAATACAATTTCCATTATTTTCAGACAAAAAAAAGAGTTTTAGAGTTCAACCTCAGATGTTGCACCCTATTGAGAATTAAAAGAAGTATTGTACTAAATTGGACAATATCAAATTTCTTAACCAGAATCTCTGACTTATTCTTTCAAGCTTTACTGTTGTTTGATTGAAAAATAAATTTATAATGACATGAACCCAAAGTGTGTGCATGGGTCTTTGTGTGCGTGTGTGTGTGTGTGTGTATGCGTGCAAACGTGTATGTTCTAATCCTGACATAAATCCCTCTTGAGAAACTGCAACATCTGCTCACTCATCTAAAAACATCTCCCAGCGAAACAAACACCATACTGTCTCTCATGGAAACAATTAGATAAAAGATGTAGACTCCAAAGTCCACTTAACTTAATAACACAACAGAGAGAAGGATAAATGAATATAGCAAAAAAAAATTCGACCAACCACTTGACTAAATCTAAGTTTAATTAACAATCATGACAACAAGGCCAATGCCACTTAGAGAAATGAAGTGGCGGGAGTCCAAGGGTTTAAAGCATCGTGTGGCCTTAATCCAGCGACTGGCCTGTGTTCCGTCCCCGTGGGAAGGCGAATTGAGGCTGGGGTGGGAGAGGGGGCAAGCCCTGGAAGGACTGAAGCTGGGGGCAAAAGGGTATCTGGGGTTTGGAATCGCTGCTCAGTATTAATGTGTTTACAGGATGCAATAGGATTAGTTTGAAGCTGATTATTTTAATGTTATTATTTTCACCCAGTAAACAGAGCAATCGTTTTAACACGAACATGAATATGATTTTTTGATGTTCAGACCCTCCCCCCCTTTGAGAACACATATGTTTTTGAATGTACCCCATCCCAGTTGGCTTTGAGAGGCGAAGTCCACCCGAGACTGACAATCTCAGGCCACATATAGAGTTAACGTATATCTTACCCGCAAACAATTTAGAGTGTAATATTAATCTACAATGCATGTTTTTGGAATGTGACAGAGAAATTGAGCGACCAAAAACTCTCCAAGGATATGAAGAGCCTGGTTTTCAACACATTAAGTGTGTTGTAAGTACTGTGCGATCTATTAGTCCACATGAAGCGCCAACCAATCTCATCAAATCTTTAAAATTCATTTCCTGCCAATAATGGCTAGAGAAGTCAAATATGTATTGCTTGACCTAGGCTGGCAATTTTTTTTTTTAAATAAGACCGCATTCTATTGGGCATTTTGTGGGAAGAAATTTGTATAGCTTCAGGACCATCCCAAATCCTCCTTAGTGCATCTTGTCTAAACAACCACAGCCAGAATGCCTTGTACAGGTTGTGAAGAATCCTTCAGGCGATGTTAGTGTTTAAACTGCTGGCGAGCCCTGTTAACTGCATGTTCTGTCCTCATGTCGTACCAGCCGTGATTGGAGTGAGTCAAATTTAATTAGGTAGCAAAAGTGATGGGGATGTTTGCAGAGATTTCTTTTGATGGTCGACTTTGTTTACGAGGCACCCGCAAAAAGATTGAAGTCATCTGAACAAAGACAAAAGGAACTATAAAACCTTTTTTTGAAGTTAAAAACAATCAATTTCATCAACTGTCAGGGCTCTTCCATCTGTAGCCAAATGGACTTTTCATTATTTTGGTGTTTGTGGCCACCTGACTGATCCAAAATATATTCCAACTCATAAAATGGATTTACTAAACTGAATTGATGTTGTATCTTTTTTATCAGGTTGATTTGTGTTTTATAATATCAAATATTTTATAATATAATAGATGATATATATTACTTGTGATTGATGCTCTCAGACACTATATATATATATATATATATTTTTTAATTTATACTTACTTACAAATCACATTTAGATGTGTTGTATTTTATTGCATGCAACTCAAAATTCAAATGCTCACAGGCCATTTTTGTTTCTGTGTTCGTATACACACGTCACAATCAAGACTTTTGTTTTACTCTCTTGATGGAAACCTAATCAGTAATATTTGTTACCAACTAGGACAAAATCTGGTCAGATATGTTCTTATGCTATGTGGGAATACCGTATTTGCCGGTGTATTAGTCGACCTTTTTCGATCCAAAATCGACCGAAAAAAATCGACCTCGACTTATACACCGAGTCATAAAATTTAACTTCGTATTCATCGCTTCAAATGTGATGGTAACCAAGGCCGTTTCTCATGCATCTCATTGTGCGTGGGTGTGCATCCGTCAGGCTCATCAAACAGCGAGAAACGGAATCATTATAAAGCGTTCGTCGCATTAACACGCATCCTCAGCAACAATTTCAAATATTCTCACCTCAATAACGGACATCGAAAGCCAGGCAGCGACGATGACTGCTAGGGGGAAGTACTGGGTATTGAGCGAATGTGCGAGTCATCGCGCGTCAGGCAACGACAATAACTACCGGTACGTAAACATTCAATCGCCATGTTTAAATGAATGTCGTTGGCACTTAGAAAATATTCGCCAAACTTGGCCAGACTTCCAGGGGAAGAGGCCGAATTTTCACTTGTTCTGGCCAACCGGAGGAACCAGCCGAGGCGGACACTTTACGGCGGTTGAGTCGTTGGCACTTAGAAAATATTCGCCAAACTTGGCCGGACTTCCAGGGGAAGAGGCCGAATTTTCACTTGTGGTGGCCGACACGGGGAACCAGCCGAGGCGGACACTTTACGGCGCAAGAGCCGTTGGCACTTAGAAAATTTGAATCGGGCGGCGTGCGCGAGTGCGCGGCCCGCTGGAAGTCGAATGAGGCTCCGCGATTTCATCCGCGGTGCTTATAAAGTGCCGATCCGCCGGCCGGAGCTATTTTCGGCCACCCGGCACGTGTGCACAGCCTCCCGGCTGTGCCGGGGGGCGTGCGCGAGCTCGCCGGCTGCTGGAAGTCGAATGAGGCTCCGCGATCTCCTCCGCGGTGCTTATAAACAGCCGATCCGCTGTGCGGGAGCTATTCCCGGCCACTTGGCGCGTGCGCACGGCCTCCCGGATGTGCCGGGCGGCGTGCGCGAGCTCGCCGGCTGCTGGAAGTCGAATGAGGCTCTGCGATCTCCTCCGCGGTGCTTATAAAGAGCCGATCCGCTCGGCCGGAGCTATTTCCGGCCACTTGGCGCGTGTGCACGGCCTCCCGGTGGTGCCGGGCGGCGTGCGCGAGTGCGCTGGCCGCTGGAAGTCGAATGAGGCTCCGCGATCTCCTCCGCAGTGCTTATAAAGTGCCAATCCGCTCGGCTTGGAGCTATTTCCGGCCTCCCGGTGGTGCCGGGCGGCGTGCGCGAGCTCGCCGGCCACTGGAAGTCGAATGAGGCTCCGCGATCTCCTCTGCGGTGCTTATAAACAGCCGATCCGCTCGGCTGGAGCTATTTCCGGCCACTGCGCATGCGCCCGGCCTCCCGGAATTTGAACACATTTCGTCTATAAATTTCGCATATTTCTGATTGAATTTTGAATATAATGCAACAATTGAGCTCGACTTATACAAAGGATATATCATAAAATCGTAAATTTCCGTCGAATTTTAGGGGGTCGACTTATACACCGAGTCGACTTATACACCGGCAAATACGGTAATACAAATGATTTTACGTTCATTGGATTAAACCGATTTTACTAAGTCTATGTAATGAGATGAATCGCTAAATAATAGGTTTAATAAAGATCATTTAAACGACGATGAATTTGATTACTGTAAAGCTTAACTTCACATCAGAGCACAAATTAGGAATTTTAAATAAATGAATACATTAAATCTGGTGTTCTGATTAGGAGGCGTTCTTATTGTTTCTTGTTTTTATTATTTTGGCTCTCAGCTCACAAATAATGAACAAAAGCAATTTACAACTTTGACAGAAGGATTCCTCTGACTAAAGAAGGATATAAGATGCATGTTATTTTGTCCTTTATATACATTCTTATACTTTGAGTGCCATTAAAATATTACATGTACTTGTAATATTACACATTACATATAACGTATTGGTGTTCGTGCATGTGTGATTTGAAGGCATATGTGGTCTAAAACAAGTCCACAAATGCTGAATTTGTATCACTGACAAAGCTTTTATTAAATAGAATTTTAATATATTAAGTTGATCTCCAATCACAGTTATGTGTGATTACATGAATCTTGGCTCATTTTCTGACAGATTAAGGCAAAATAATCTGATGAACTGCTAACAAAGCCTCTCCGAGGACGGGATTGGATCATCTAGATTAGTACGAGCAAGCGTGACAGTGCGAGTTTCAGTGCCCTGAGCTGCCATTTCCACTCAACTGAACTATATGGAATCATAAGGCTTTTACGTTATAAAAAGCTATTTTGGTATTTCAATAAAAACATCAACAGGACAAATTATTCATCATTCTTTGTATAGTATGTTCTTCCTATGTCCTCCAAATCAAAATGACTAAGCTTTAGTTATGTATTTTTTGTTTTAATTTTTCTGAAGATGCATTCAATTTACCCTAACAAAATGTTGACAAAATAAGGCACATGGACTAAAAACATTCTTGTCTTTTGTCTGCAGGATTCACGGTGTTGTTTGTCTTGGCAGTCAGTTCATCGGCTCTTTGCCTTTAAGCTTCTCTCCTCAGCTCTGATGACACTTTGACAGGTTCCTCCATTTTAATAAGACTCAAAACCATCTTTTTTTTCTCCTCATCGTTACCTGTCACAACTGTGTTAGTCTATTACCATCTTTTCGGGGAAAGATGCTAAATGCGTGCGTGTGAATGCGTGTGTTTGTTTGTGTGTGAGTCAGACAGAGCCAGATGAGCAGGCAGATGTTTCCTCTGTATCTACTCCAACTGTCTAAGAAAGACTGACAACAGCTGGACCCAAGCCAGACACACACGTATGCACACACACACACATTTCATTTCGAAGACGAATTTTGTGGTTCATTTATGTAAATACAATATTACTTTAAGGCAGGGGTGTCAAACTCATTTGTTTCACGGGCCGCATTGTAGTCATAGCTTCTTTTGGAGGGCCATTATGACTGTCAACTCAAACAAATGTATGAGCACCTCATATTATATACAGTAAAAGCTACAAAACAAACTAACAAATAACTTAATTTCAAATCAGAGGAGTAAAAACTGGTCAAATATTTAACAAAAAGATATTATTAAAAGTGAGGACAATTTGCAATTCTAGTATCACACGAATTTGATGCACAGTTTGTCGTCGTGGGCCACATAAAATGATGTGGCAGGCCGTATCTGGACCCCGGGCCTTGACTTTGATGCCTGTCCTTTAAGGTATTATTTAGCTTCAACCATTTGTGAATCCTTGTTCTGGTGGCTGTCAAATAATTGTGAATGTTCATTCATTTGGGGGGGAAATCAATGTCTGTTTTCTGCATAAATGTGCCCCACTTACACAAAGCAAGGTCTGTAAATGCGCGATTGAATGTGTTTGGTGTTGTAGTATGTGAGATACCTGACCTATGTACATCCCAGCAAACATCTGAACTACAACACAGATGGTGTGCCACAGTGAGTGACCTCTGACCTGACAATCAAGTACCTTGTTATTTTTTGCAATGAAATTCACAGACGTGATTTAACATATGATTTGAGAGATGAAATTAAATGGTGAGTTTTCCATCATACCATGGTGTTTGTCTCGTTCTTTTCTTGCATGCTGTGGCCACAGGAGCTGTTGTTGGTGGAAGTCCTGTCTTCCTTTTCTGGCCTGAAGGTTGAAGATACAGAGACAGTTTCCAAAACATCATTATCAACAATATTAGCCTGAAACCAAATTGAAATTATTCATCGGACTTGAACCAATCATGTTTAAATGTTTAAGGATTTCAGTCCAAGTTATAAGACTGTTTTTTATTGGTCAACAGAGGGAGTGTCTTGAAAATCCCAACTACCACTGCTGTGCTGTTTACCTGAGTTTGCTTATTTTCTGTGTGAGACAGGTTAGTCTCTGTGTCTCTTCCTGGTATCTTTGCAAGTCTTGTGTCAGAAGGTAATGGAGCGTGCTCAGTGCCTCCTTCTGGAACACAAGCTTCTCCAACTGGACCAGACAACCAGCAATAGAGGGCTGAAGCTCCTTACAAGCCCTCAACTGCAACTAGAATATAAGCAGTATTACTAAAAGTGTAGATTGAATGCTCGTCTCTCCAACACTTTGTCAGAGGTTGGGAGCATATGTGGTGTTACAACACTTCTTGCACTACAGGTTTACTATTCAGCAAATCAAGACAATAATAAATTCGACTGTAGTCATGCTTTGTTCTCCCAGCAATGTTCACTCACGGTGGACGTCTGAAGGGTGGGGCTACTTGAGAATTCTTGCTGGATTTGTTTCTTCTTCTCTCGCAGAACAAACAACTCAGAGGACAGCTGCTGGAGACGGCCTTCAATGTGTAGTTGTCTGACGACACAAAGAGGTACCTCAATTAATTTTTTATTAAAAAAAACAAACAACTGTAATTAAAGTAGATTTTAGATAATTCAGGACTTTTGCCCCCTTCATATTTGTATTGCGTGTTAATGACTTATTGTGAGAAAAATCCTTTATGTAATTTTATTTCACTATACATGTTACTGTCAATAACTGTAATCTATTGCTGTAATAACTGCTATTAATGGAAGATGGTATTGTAACTGAAAGAGTTAAGTATGAATAGGGCGAGGGGGGGGGTATTTTATATAGTTTTTTTATATCTCATTTAAGTTTTCATCTGTCAGTCAAAATTGATCTTAACAATTCAAGTCTTCATTAAAAATGTGGAACGTGTGACGAGTGAGGAGGAAAATTATAAACCCCATGAAAAATGCCATAATTAACAGTGTGTGTGTGTGTGTGTGTGTGTGTGTGTGTGTGTTTACACTCATACGTGGGGACGTGTTAGTGTGCTGTTTCCAGTGAGATTATACGCACATTTACATGAACAGATAAAAACAGGGGCATATGCCACACGGTAAAAACAATGCATTTAGAGACACATGTACACATACTCACACACGCATGCCTAGTACGTAAATACACACACACACGCATGCACACACACGCGCACACGCTCACACACGCACACACACACACACACGCTCACACATACTCACACTCTGCCAGCTGTCAGTGTGTTCTGATTTGGTGCTTTCGTAAATAGGGCTCCATAATTATATGAACGTATGTGACAAACACCATAATTGCAGGTGAAAAATATGTGGGTGTTGCTTATTTCTTCCTTTTTATGCACTACTGTTGGTCTATCTCACCACTTGCAGCCTGTAACAGGAATGTTTTTTACCCATATGGTAAAAGCGTTGTCTGTGTATTCATGAATTTCATGCTACCGTAAAGGAAAAAAAATATTTTTGAAAAATTCCAAGGCAGCTGCACATCTTGATAAGAATGTCTTTGCCAAGGTAAAACATTGGCTTTCCATTGTTGCTGTTTATTTCAAGTTGTGTCTTTATTTGGAGTGAATAAAAGTTGTTGCAGTAAATACCGTGCAGTTTGTGGAGATAAGCTAAAATGGAATGGGTCTCAAAATATGGCCACATTATTATTACACATTGTTAGAAATATATGATAAAATTTCTTGTAAGTTAAAAAATAATTTACTTTATTTACAATTTGATACACATCGGTCACCATGTTTTCCCGATCACATTGCATTCTCATTGCACTCCACATTGCTGCCTTCTGTTGAGCAAAGAAAAATAATTACTACAAGCATCGGCAAATAAGATTCAGAATGCCAGACTGTTCGGCTTTTAGATGAGCGAGGTAAGCCTCCATAACTTTGCTAAAGAAAGAATATTGAGAAAAATGTAGGAGGAGGCGAGTAGAAAAATCCATCTGCCCAGAGACCCATGGATGTGCTCTCGTCATTTTAGCCCAGACACATTCGAGGACTTTCAGCGCCTTCAGCTAATGAGAGAGCTCACTTTTGTGTCTGACTATAAACAACAGTTGAAACCAAATGCGGTGCCTACTATATTTCCTCACAAGGAGCATAAACACCCATGTGACGAGTGAAAAAAGTGTGAAAATATGGTTGGTGTTCCGTTGGTATGGATTTGGGGTTTCAATTGCTCTTTACAGCAGCTTTCTCAGTTGGCATCGGCAAGCGACTGTCACAAGACACCACTGAAAAAGACCAACTCTAGCTTCTGGCATCTATGACCTCCATTTTCATCACACGCTTCTCTTCCATTTTACTCATGTCTTTGATCACGCTCTTGCTTGAATTGAAAAGGCTGAGCAGAAGAGCTCATTTCTACTAAATACAACTCACAACGATGTAACGTCACTACCCAGAATGCCTTGAGACATATACACCACAGGCGACATATACAGTGTGAAAAGAAAAATTCTCCAAAATGTATTAAACTGGGAAAAATGCCATTATAGTTATCATTGTTCCTTTTGTACCAGAGTGAAATACTGAATATGTTTTTAATGTAATGTACATCTTAAAGAACTCACACTTTAAATTTAGTCTTAGAGTTAGAATTTAAGGGAGTATTCAGACCAGAAAAGTCCCTTAGTCCGCTTGTTTGGTCCGGACCAAAAGCGGACTTGATTTTTTTCGTTTGATGCGGTTCCTATTCAGACTGTACATTTTTCAAGTGAAGTTTATTTTGTAAAACAACTACGCTTGTGACGATCTGTGCTCCCATTGGTCAAGAATGACCAGGGCGGCATACAGAGCACAGACCCGGAAATTGAGGAAAACATGTGAGTCCTAGGCTCTGCATTCCTGCACTGCATATTTGTGCTGTTGGTTCGGATCTACGCTGTTTGTAGTCACACCTGAAGCGAACCGCACCAGAGTTCGTTTGAAAGCGTCCGTTTCTTTAATCTGCACCGGGATTTGATTGTGTGTATTCACACCTGCACAATAGGTTCGGACCAGTGTTACAATCGAACCCTGGTTCATTCAAATTTGATCAAACAGTCAGGTCTGAATACACCCTAATAAACAGAAGCTTGATTTTGGTGTAAATTGACATAATTTGGGGTTCATATAAATTGTTACTGAATTGCTGTTGTTTCATTTGGCAGTGACTAGTTATGTGGTAAGTCTTGTACGTACTATAAACACTAACACAAGTTTCAAGTCACACAACACAGACTACGTCACTTCTTCCTTAAGGTTTAAGAGGCCTTATCACCCCTACAAAGAAACTGAACAAAGTGACTTATGAAATGTGTCGAATGGGATGAAGTCACAGGATTACACCTGGCACCCACAACTCAAGTGCACACAAAACTCAAAATGTTCCACCCTTCCAAATCACTCTAAACAAGAACCAGGATTAATGCTGTAAATACGACTGACTCATCCTTAAATACAGAGAAACACTCCGGGAAGACACTTGAATCAGTGTATAAGGAATGGATATTCTTAGGCGGGTCATCGTTATTGTTACAGTTTCCACTAAATATATCGTTATGAACTTGTCTGATCCAGTCTGAAAGATTATGTCAGTGCATTCGTTCATGTGCCAAAATTCCAGGGAAATTAGGAGATTTTCAGGAAGTGTGACATCAAACTGGGTGAGTCAGATGGACACACTTTGTTGGCACACCTGAAATCCAGAGCTGTGTTTTAGCCTGCCGTATCTGTCAAGCTCTGTTTAATTGTTGTTCTGCCAAAGTACCTGTCATGGCAGGAGCATAGAGAAAGAAAGCAAAAAGGGTGAGGCAGATATCAATAGCTAACACCAGAAGATTCACATTTTACACAATGGTGCCAGTAAATTCAAAGTTAAATAAACATGTGTTTTACCATTTTCATTATGTCTAACGGTGTGTCTGTGGTGTCTTTCATCTCCAGACTCAAACACTTGGGGCACTATGGGGTTTTAATTCTACACAGAATCAGTTTTGACCTACAGTTGGTAATTACGCAGATGAGCTCAGGCCAACGGATCTGCAAGAGGGCAGGCTACGCTGCAGTGGGAATGGTCACAGCATGCTGGTCACACACTAGAACTTTAAAATGCTGGAAGGAAATCTGCGCCAGTCTTGAGCTAAAAACGAAACTAGGGAATGTTTTGCTTCCTATTTTGTTAGTATTTATCCAACCACAAGTGATTCCAGTTATTCCACATTGCAAAGCACCTATGGTAATTAACACAGCTATTGGCCAAATAAGGTTAAGAACAAGTATGAACATGGTTCATGCATTCAATGTGCTGCTATGCAGTGTGAAAAATGCCCAAAAGAGATGATCATGGCCTTGTTTTCCTTCTCACACCTGGATGTTCATTTCATAATGACAGTTTGTTGGATACAAAACAGCTTTATTTTTAAAGAAAGAAGGTGTGGGGGAGGAGTGTCACATGATCCATCCAATGTATTCTCTATATAAGTGCTAAGAAGCTACCTGCATAGCACGAGCCTAGCACAAAGCTTGTCTAACTGTAAATAGAGTTTTTCTTTAATTTCAGAGACAGTCACAGTTAGAAAGGGGTGTTTGCGCAACTATGGGAGTGAACACAGCTTCCCGGCCAATGAGAGCAGCTTCTCCAATCCCTTTGAATTCAGTGCAGGACAGACACATACAATCTTTTGACATGGCAGGAGCATAAACAGCCTTGCTGGACTCCATGCAGAAGAACAAAGTGTGCAAAGTACGTTTATAAGTTTTATAAGATCTCCACTTGTGGATGATATTAAGTTAAGCATAGCTGTGATAGATCTCGACTACAAACTCTAGTCCACCCACATAGCAGCGCTGTGACCCAAGAGAGTCTTTTGAAAAACATAATTAAGATGAAGAGTATGACGATAAAAATAATGAGGTTAGGACAGAAAAACTTTAGGTCATGTAAAATGTGTTGTAAGAACACAATGTTCAAAAACAATATTTCACCCACTATGCTTTGTTTCAGTCAGTCGATTTTGGAGGTTCAGTTGAGCTTTTTCTTACACTTCAGTCATTCCATGTGAATTGCAGGTATTTTTGGTCTAAATTTCCCCCAGTACTGCTCCAAAGAAACAGAAAATGACATTAACAGTCTTATTAACAAATCTAATCATATCACTGGAGGGGAAAAAAAAAGGAAGAAAGCAATAGTTAAACGTGAAACCTGGTATTCTTGATGCACAGTTTGCTATTGCAAAATGTACCATCTGTACTATTGTTAAGAACAAAGAGGCAATAAAGGCAGCAGATGTGGCTAAAGGAATGAATAGTTTGACAAAGTAAAGACCAAACGATAAAAGAGATAGAAAAATCATTGCTGGAGAGAATAAATAAAAAAGAGCTGGATGGTTAAAACATTGCTCAGAGAGAACCCATTATTTCTTAATAATTTTTTAATTACACAGATTAAAAACAAGGTTAACAACTTAATCCTGATTAGGTCTATTTCCATTCATTTCAATGGCAAATGTTCCTGCGATTGTTGAATCGAGGTTTCACTATTGTTTTATATTTCTTTTAGAATGATGTTTGCATTATAAAGTGTATGATGTAAATTGACTGATGCAAAATCTTAATACATGTACACATGTTCCCTTAAGGTATCCAATATGATAGTCTTATCAGCACTACTGTTGAGAAAATACGTCTAATTCAGAACCTAGAGAATGCTGTATGGAAAATGTGATCATTAGGTGAGATTTAGGGGATTGCTTGATGAGATAATGGAGTCTGTAACTAAATTCTACTGCATTCAACCACTCATCCTGCAACGCAACAACGTCAATAGAAAGTCCGACCAAACCGCACAATACCAGCAATCCTAAAGCATTATCTGTATGGTCAGCACATGGAAAGTTAAATTTGGAATTTTAGGAATTCACTACTGGTACTTGATTGTTTCTTATGTGACAAAAGGTCTACACTAGGGGTGTCAAACCAATTTTTTTTGCGGGCCGCATTGTAGTCATAGCTTCTTTCGGTTTTCCATTATGACTGTCAACCCAAATAAATGTACGAGCACCTCATATTATATACAGTAAAAGCTACAAAACAAACTGACAAATAACTCGTTTTCAAATCAGACGAGTCAAAACTGGTCAAATATTGAAAAAAGAGATATTATTAAAAGTGAAGACAATTTGCAATTCTAGTAATGACACACGAATTTAATGCACAATTTGTCTTCACGGGCCACATAAAATGATGTGGCGGGCCGTATCTGGCCCCCGGGCCTTGAGTTTGACAACTGTGGTCTACACAAAGAATAAAGACCAAGAACTAAAATTAGGCCACAGTACTTCAATTCTTTGCCTGGATTAGAACACGAGCAACTAGAATAAATGTATTTAAACTGCAAGCGGTATCCTGTTAACTTTTCCAAGGAGAGCATAAAAAAATGCTGTGGTTACCAGATATGGAACTTCCCCAGTCGTGTGACGAAACCTTACAAAGCTGCTCTGAGCTGCCTCCTAACAGGTTCAAACAAAACACAACCGGTACTGATCTCAGAGAAAATAATCAGGGGTTTAACTGAAACACAACTGTTTTCTAGCAGAATTTCTGTTACCCCTTTTTCCAGAAATATATTCATACTTAAATTCATACAATTAAAGTTATGTACTCACTGTGTCTGTATGCAATTGAGCTCGTGTTCAGTCTCTGTCTGCAACTGCTGGAGGTGAAAGGTCAACTCCTTACTCAAGACAGCAAACTTCCACAGTCCTCCTTCAGTGTCTCCCGCAAACGCCACACCCTGAGGAAAAGAATTCATGACTTTCTACATTTCTTAATGGCAACTAATCAAAAGGTTGAACTTTTGACATTTAAAGTAGTCCATAAAAATACTTTTTGTGACAAACCCCATAGGGCCCAAGTCAAGGTCACAAACAAACAAAATTAAACATACTACACACTAGAAAATGCAAACCGCTCATTTTCAAGGAAAACAGGAAGGCCAGGCTACAATATTGAACCAAGAAAGGAAATTGGAAAGTTGCAAATACAATTTTTGGAATTGATGACACAGATTAACATTTAGGTATACAAAAGAATAGAGATGAACACTATGAACCTTAACATACTACACGCTCATCTGAGAGACACAACGGCAATGTCATTGCTGTAGGCTCACGTTGCTTTTTCTGGAACGGGCTTTCTTAATGATGTACCACATGATGGCAGCGGAAAAGAGCAAACAAATATAATTTCCTCATCATATTAAATTTACAAAAAAAAAACAATTGGATGACTGGCTTTGAAATCTGAAGTTATTTTAAAAAAGTGTTTTGGTTGTAATATAATTGTAAGAAGTGAAAACAATTTGCAACTTTGGTAAAGATTTCAGAAAGAAAAGTGAGGACGATACATATGATATGACTGGCCAGTATTTCACCAAAATAGGGTGATGAAACTGATCTCGAAAAGAACAAAAGAGGCTTTAGGTGAAAAAGAAGAAGGATCTCAAACACACCACTTTCCAAAAACGCCTACAGAATTATTATTCATAACAGTAAATGAAAGTGAAATTGCGAAACATTTTCACAGACAAATGTGTCAGATTGCGAGACATTGGGCAACATGGTGAGTAAAAGCAAAAGCTTGCCATGAATCACCAGCTGAGGGAGAAGAGAGGAGAGGGCAGACAGACTGTGGAGGCAGGAGGTGATTGCAAAGCCCAGAGAGCAGAGGATCGAGATGCACGAGGACACGATGTGGGAGGATTCAAGTTGGTGGTGCTAGCGTGGGCGTGTCTGAGCTCGTCGCAGTGACGGAGTGCTTCGATGGCGGCTGTGCTCTGAGAGACAGCAGACTGGATGAGTCACCCTGGCAGAACATGCTGATCACGCTCAACACCTGTGACTCGTGCTCAAACATGACTGAGTTTCCAAAAAGATCTCACACCGAAACTAATCGATTTAGTCATATTAGTGGTACTGCTATTCAAATAACAAAGTATGAAAGTGTGCTTTCATTGAGGTTAAATGTGCGCTCTAATTAGATTTTATATACCAGTTGTTTTCAAACCTTATACCACCAAAAAAGTACTTTGTGCTGTGTATTTTTTTCAAGAATTTCTTTTTTTGGTGACAAAAATGTTATGGTACTAGTTTGAATTGTATTTATAAGGTAGAAGAAAAAGTTATATATCTTTAGGGTATTTATTGATTGATTGAGCTATCATACAAAAATGTCCTTGTCTATTGAGATATAAAGTTTAACTTTTATGTGTCGCCAGAGAGAACCTAATCACCCATGCAAAAGTGGTACCACACTCGTGCCCAAACGATATGCTCCAAACATGTTTTGAACCTACTATACTTTAAATGATGTCATCACACCACACATCATTGAATCAAGTCCAACCAAATGATAGGTGTACCTATACACATACTTGATCTGTGTCATACTGACTTACAATATACAGTTTTAATTGAAAACTGATGCGCTTAAGAATGAAAGCGATATCTTGCCCCCAGCATAAAAAGTCAAGTCAGGAAAGCGAGCCAATGAAGATACATGTCAGACACTAGCAAGTGTGACGGTGATAACCCAGTGTGATCTTGCCTGAACATCCAACGCTCATAGTGTATCTCCCAGCTTTGGAGTTGAAGACACATACCACTGAGCTAAAAGCCTGGGCCACTAGCTACGCAGCCAGGATTAATTGAATAATTGCGTAAAGTTTATTTTGCATGAAAGTGTATTACAAAACCATTTTTATCCATTCATTGTTTATTTGATATTGTTTAGTAATAATAAAATAAACTAGCAAATAATAAAACAATATCACACAAAAGTGATGAGCATTCTACTCAACAAACGTTTTTATACTGATTCAGTCACTGGTGCGGTTATTGTTTTCCGTCCTGAAAGCAGACATTTGCAAATATCTTGTTTTGATCTAACGCAAAATATGATCAGTTTGTTTTCATGAATGAATACCAAAATTATTGTATAATTGATGGTTGGAGAATTTGGACAAGGTGAAAAATTGTTCTAAACGATTACTTGATTATTAAAATCGTTGGTGATGAATTTGATGATTATTTATTGAGTGAATGATTGATTGATTTTCAAAGCTATTTTTATTTAGTTAAAACATAGATTCCTATAAGAAAAATAAAACTCGAAATGAAAAAAGGTTTGGAATGACTTCAAGAAGTAGAAATTACCTGTCCGTCCTCTGTGATATCAGAATGTACAATATGCACTTTGTCTTCTATTAGCTGTCGTAGTTTGCTGAGAGAAGCTGGGAATTCCCCTCTGTTTTTTTCAAACTCTGGACACTATGAAAAACAATTAGAATATTTTATTTCAACCACATTAACTTAAAAAATACTTCAAATATTGGTTTGTAGATTGCAGGTGTTCAATCACAATTATTTCATTCTGAACCAACAATGGTTTCCGAATTCATAAAGTTGTGAACATTTCCGCAGCAAATCCCTATCTCCATATAAAATCAAATTTTAATTAACACTAAAGAGGATGTCTGACATTAAAGACCAACTTAATAAATTGTTTAATGTCCTTTTGGTGAACTGTTTACTAAAAGACAGAAATCCATCAGGCTATGTACACAAAAGTACTAAAACAAATGCTATACAATTTTAAATGACCTATAAAGTTAAATAATTACATTGTATGCAGATAAGCTCTTGCTTTATAGCAAACATTTAATGCCAGCACAAGATCTTATTATTCTGAGTGTTGATTATATATCTGATGATGATCGAATCACAGTATAGCCAAGAGAGTCTTCCTATAGGATCATCTTAAAGAGGGAAGTAATTAATGTTTATTTATGCAAGACCTACAGATGGCAATTCACAGTCTGAGTGATGGGATTCAAAATATGAGTGGGCCGGATAGTCGTGACACATTGAGATAATGATGTCCAATAAAATGCACTTGAAAGACATTTTGGGTATTATTAGGTATATATTGTGGGATATGTACATAATGTAAACAGGTATTTATGGAATAAATAGTATGTTTCTCTGCATATGTTTATCTTGACAAGGAAAATAAATAGTATGTTCCTCTGCACGTGTTTATCTTGACAAGGAAAACTTTTCTTTTTCCCCAAGTAATTACTTGGATGATGTATAATATTCAAATATATGTACTGTTGTCAAAAGAATTGTGTTTTTGCTTCAGGCCTGGAATTTGGATGTTCCCAGTGTGTTTTTAGAAACGTTGCCAAGTAACAGTAGAGGGAAAAACAAATATTTCTCTTCGATGGGACTGTGTTGATAGACTGAAACTAAATACTACCGCAGAATTCTCAGACATTCGCATCAAAACTTGCCACTGAAAATACCAGTCATTTTTTAACAGATGAGAAAAATAAACTGATTCATATATTCTTGTACTACTGCTTCTTCTCATGGATGTGTGAGAAATGGCAAAAACACAGCCACTAGAGTCTGGAATCTAGTCACCCATTACATTTTAACCTACAGGATTAATGGGCCATACCTAATCTGCCTCATGCCACATAATGAAACTCGACGCAAAAGCAACCCCGACACATATTATGACAGAAATTGTTTTGCCAATAATATTCAAATATGAATGTGTAAAGTTTTGTTTCAGAATACTCACTAGACGAAATGGAGCGAGTGAAGAATTCATGGTGACAGGATGACTTAAAACGAATTTCCTGACTGAGCTCAAACCACAAGGGGCTTGTCTTTGCGTGTGTGATAGTGGGTGGGCTGCACTACTGTGTACATGGAGATGACCCTAACGACAACCTCTACTGCAGTTAGAACGGACGAGCAAATAGAACGAGAGACTAACTTGGAGCTTGTTAATATGAGAGTAACACACCTTTTTCTTCACTGACAAAATCGAGAGATGGCACTGCTCATGGAAAAGTATAAGAAAACTCAGTGTTTTGTTTTTTTGGGAGCAGAGTGAAAAACTGATGATACTCGTTTGAACGTTTGTAGTTCATTATCAATCTTGCAGCAATGAGTCAAATCTGACTCATAATGAATATAGTCTCGTCAATTGAATAACGCTTAGTTAACATCAATTACGTAATCAAAATAGATGATAATCAATGTTTCTTTTAGAAGAGAAAACAATGGTGTGACCTTTTTGGAAAGGTTACGGTACCATGGTCAGCACATAAATAATTAAACACGCACACAAAAAGAAATCAATCAATACACAAAGTAAAGTTAAAAAGTCAATCCAGCAACTGTCCAGCATGGATCTAGTAGTTGCCATTCAACTCAAACAAACAAAAACAAAAACTAATAAAACCATATAGTTTGTCACAAGTACACAAAATAAAGTAGAAACTATACACACTACTGTACAGTATATGCAAGTGTTCAAATGAGTTTAGCCTCACATTTGCTATTTCATGTTCATATTACCTTTCTACAGAGAGGAAATGAGCTGTACAGAAAATAAAGTGTTATATAATATATAAAGATGAACAAAAGTATTTCCTTGTTCTTTAATGACTTGGAAAGGTTACGGTACCATGGTCAGACACAGAAATGATTAAACACGCACCAAAAAAAATAAAAAATAAATAAAAAATCAATCAATACACAAAGTAAGGTTGCAAAGTCACCTAGCAACAAAATGTAGTATCAATGAAAATGTTTTAAACTTATAGGCTTAAATCACATCTAAGTTATGTGAGTTCAAATAAACCATGACCATACTGGAATATAATGTGCATCACAGTTATCTAATACGCCCCCACCCCCTACCCGGTAATTTGGATCTCCACCCCAGGGTGTGTCTTCGTGCAGCCGGATAACTGCGGCAGGACGCCAGACCTGACACACCTTAACAGGCAAGGTAGCTATGGTGTGAGCATTGCTGCGGCTCTCCCTTGCCTTCTTTGTTGACTTTTTTTTTTTCTGTGCTCATAGTATCTGTCTCTTGATCAACATGCCCAATATGAAATGAATACTTGGAAGATTTTGCAAGATTATGAAAGTTGCTGCTGCTGGCCAAAACATTCTGTACTCACCTACAGTACCTTTCACATTGTACCGTATTTTCCGCACTATAAGGCGCACCTAAAAACCTCAAATTTTCTCAAAAGCCAACAGTGCGCCTTATTATCAGGTGCGCCTTATATATGGATCAATATTGAGCCACTACAACAGGCGTGTCCAAAGTCCGGCCCGCGGGCCAATTCTATATATCTTATATATATATATATATATATATATATATATATATATATATATATATATATATATATATATCCGAAAACGGAACGGGTGGAAGCAGCCTTGCTTATCGAGTCCCGTCCCAAAAACTTTCATCCAAAGATTTTTCGTGTTTTCACAGATATTTATCACAGCAATTTCATGAGAGTCTTTACAAATATTATGGAACACATTAATTTTAAAATAGTCAACATCAAAATTTATGGTTATGTATGATGCTAATATTCGTACATTAGTACATTTACACAGTTTCAAAAATAGCCAACATCAAAAATTTATGGTTATGTATGATGCTAATATTTGGAATTTGAATGATTTCTAACGAGTGTAACAAACAGCTATCAATGTTTCGTTCCAGGGTTGCCGCGGACTCAGCTTACGTAATTAGATATGAGAGAGGCTCTCAGTTTCTACTTGAAGTCCTTGAAATTATCGGACAGTTTTAGGTCAGAGTTCAGTTTGTTCCAATTTCTTACACCGACAACCGTCAGCGATTGACCTCCAAGTGTACTGGACACTTGTCGTTGGTCAAAGTTTAATAATCCTCTGAGGTCGTGTTTTGTGTCCCTCAGGGTGAATAGGCTTTGAATATTTACTGGTAGCATACATCTAGAAACTTTGTACACATTTAACAGTCCTGCAAAAGTGATTAAGTCTTGGAGCTTCAGTATTCCAGTGTTTATAAAGAGGTCGTTCGTGTGAGAATTGTACGGCTTTTTGCAAATGATCCTCAGTGCTCTTTTCTGTTGTTTGTAAAGTGCTTCTAATGATGTCTGGTATGCGTGACCCCAGACCTCTGAACAATAATATATGGACAAAGTTTTAAAATGGGCCATTCATTGAAGGTGCGCCTTATAATCCGGTGCGCCTTATATATAGACAAAGTCTTAAAACGGGCCATTCATTGAAGGTGCGCCTTATAATCCGGTGCGCCTTATATATAGACAAAGTCTTAAAATGGGCCATTCATTGAAGGTGCGCCTTATAATCCGGTGCGCCTTATAGTGCGGAAAATACGGTACATGGAATCGTATTAAAAGTGCAAAATTATATTGCTGATTAGACAATGTTTGACGATCAATTTTGTTGGCACTGCATTGCAAAAGTGTTCTCTTTGTGAGCTTTTGTTTTGCTTGCGCTACACTGCTTTTATTCTAGAAAACAAAGATGGATTTTTTTTATGAACACAGGTGTAAACAAGAGTTTTATGAATCCTCAAAGAAACATTATAAACACGAAGCACTTGAATTTGGGAGGGAGTTGAAACAGGTGCCCTGCAGGGTCATTGTTAGACGACAGTACTCTTAACAGTTCATACCAAATGTTCTGTTTAAGATGTAAGATGCAGAGTTATTATTAATCATGCTTGTTTTTAAAAGAACCTCTTCATAATACAAGGAGCTGCAACAAAATGCATTTGTTGCCCCGAGTTGTCCATTCCACTGTCTTTCTTTTCCTTTCCTCATTCAACCTTGTGAAGTGTGGACGTGTAAGGCACTTTTCAGTAGTCAGTGCACACAACAAAGTTCTCACGGTTGCCTAATGACAGTTTGGGAAGGGGGGGTGCATAAGAACCTGCTTTAAGCAACACATTGTGTAGTACTTACAGACAGAAAGAAAAAGCTCTGACAGAATTTGGCTTTAGCACCTGTGGTTAAAGCCAAACTGTGGCAGATTTTTACTTTTGGGTCTTGGATTCGACATCTCTGAATATAAGATGCTGTGTGAACTCAGACTGACACAAACATTAAAAGCTGTATGTTCAATCTACCGTGTTTTCCGAACTATAAGGCATACCTAAAAACCTTAAATTTTCTCAAAAGCCGACAGTGCGCCTTATAATCAGGTGAGCCTTATATATGGACCAATATTGAGCCACTACAGTAGGCGTGTCCAAAGTCCGGCCCGCGGGCCAAATGTATATATCTTGTATATGGACAAAGTTTTAAAATGGGCCATTCATTGAAGGTGCGCCTTATAATCCGGTGCGCCTTATATATGGACAAAGTTTTAAAATGGGCCATTCATTGAAGGTGCGCTTTATAATCCGGTGCGCCTTATAGTGCGGAAAATACGTAATCAGTTCAACTGTATTAACCAGGCACAGTACTGGCAAAGACTGACCCTCCAGAATAGGCAACAACACACCAAACAGTTGTTAGGGTCCTTTCAATCTCTCAAACTCTGTCTAGTTTATTGTATTTTATTTTTTTAATAATAGAAAAGTAATCAATTTGTGGACTAGGTGATATTGCTTCACCAAAGCCTAACAGTATGGTACAGATTATACACAGGGATGTAATTAAAATGTAAAACATTTTAAATATTCTTGTATTGTTCTCACGAACTCACACACCGTTTCATAATCAGCCAAAACAAGAAGTAGCGCAAAATAACTAAAATGGCTCCACTTGGTAATCATGTTTGATTAGCAGTAGTATTACTAATGTATACAGAGAGTGGGTTCAGACATGCATAAAAGATCTGTTGTGCATTTTAAAATCTTTCACCTTTTCATCTTTTACATCACTTCAAAAAGTAGAACATGGACAAACAACAACAACATCTCCTCTCCAAGCACTGCAGCTCCCACCAAGCCTGAACCACTCGGCCCTCTGACGAGGCTTAATGAGTAATAAGCACTGGTTGACCACAGTTTTGGAGTCAAGCCAACACTCCCAGATGCCAAATTGAAGCCTGAAGGTACTGCATAATGCAAAACAACACTCATTAAAACTTGAAGGGAGGGGGAAAAAAAAACAAGGCGCTATAAAATGCAAAAATTCACCAAGATGCATTTCAGGACAAGCTTGGTGGCAATTTCTCCACAACAGAAATGAATAATTAGAACTCTCAAGCGTCCATTAGGAGAAGAAATTACAACACATTAAAATGGGTTTCATAACCTATACTATATGGTTTGAGAATTATGTTGAAGGGAATAGAGAGATTGGAAATTGGGAGAGATGGAATAAAAGTCAAGGACAAGAAATTTGCAGCATTATTCAGGTTTGAGGTCAGCAGATTTTTGTTTGCATTTTTAGTTTTGCAAAGATGAATTTAAAATATTTATGCAACGAAATATAGAGTCCATGTGAAAATATGTCTGAATGAGCAACTTTGAATCTTCAATCACAAAAGGTGTCATCACAACCTGTGAGTGGAGTTTGTATGTTTTCCTTTCATGGGTTCCGGCATTTCGGTTTCCTCCTACACTCCCCAAAACATGCCAGTTATTTTTATTGAAGACTAAATTGTCATTAGCTGTGAATTTGTCTCCATATATGCCCTGAGATGGTCGCATCCAATCCAGGGTGTACCCTGCCTCTCACTCAAAGTAAACTGAGATTAGTCGCAGCACAGCTACGTGATGATAAGCGGAATAAAAGACGAATGGTGTCATCAAAATTTGGAAAATGTATGTAAGACCGGCTCCACGACATTCTCTACCTATGACTTGGCAGTAGAGATTGAACTTGCATCCAAAAGCCTCTATGATATCGGAGTGTCCACCACTAGGCTAACTTTATGTAAGATGTGTAATGTAGCTTAGGCACAGATGTATCAGCCGAGGGCACGAGCGGCAGGTGACCCCACCGGCGATTTTTTAAGGCAAACTAATTTTGGGGCTAAAACAGATTATTCGTGAACTGAGGTGCCACTGTACATAAATACATACTGTACGTTTAAACAATGACAACATTACCACAAAATTTGCCAGAATTGTTGGGAAGTAATATGAATATTAACCGGCTCGCTAACTCTTATTTGCATGTAGCAAAAACCTAGCAGGAGGAAAGGTTTGGCTTCTGACTGACTACAGGGTAATACAAACATAATATAACAGGTTTGGTAAGTCAAACATACTCTAGGTATTTAGGATGGCCTTTTCGGAAGGCTGTCATTTATTTCCTACATGTACGTATTATATTTCTGACCATGCGTCTTACAACACAGGGAAGAAAGTGTGAGACTGAAAAATGGGTCTCACAGGGTGACCATGCTCAATCAGGCAAAAGGATGAGGGGCGAGAAAGTGGTTTTGACATCACTGCACATTTTAACCTCACGAAACAACACTACGCATTTTAAAAATGTCCCAATACTTTTGCTCGTATAATGAAACGATGTCATGGGTGATGGATGTAATGTTTCATTCTTCTCAATGAATGCATGAAGCAAGTTAAATATCATCTAAGTAATTCTTTCATCCAAGTTGCCTTACTTTCACAGGCCAGTTAGCACATTATCACAATGTAAACAAAGTCTACTCTTGGTTGGTTTGTAGATTTCCTGGATGGGAGACAAAAAAGCTTTCTGTTGACATTAGAGACCTTTGCAGCCCTTTCTCACAAGCAGCAAACTAATCTGCACCTAAGTTATCTCCAGTGGCTCCCTTTTAGATTAGTTCTCACCTCCTAAATCCACTTCAATCTATAAACGTTTAACCTCTGCCCCACACAGAAATCCTAAATGACTCATGGGTGTTATTGGTAGTAGAAATCAAATTAACTCCCTTCAGATCATTTGCCAGAGATATATAAATCATAAATTCTCAAAATGCATTACATTCCAAGAGTTGTTTCTTCAAGCTCCGCGCCGACCTTTTATTTAGAAAAGCTTTGGAAAATAGCCACGGACCTTGGGAAAGTTATTCTTTTGAGAAGATGATCTACTAATTTTGTGAGGGCAGAGGAACCTTCAAAGACTGTACACAAGGATGCTCACATCAGATCAACATAAACAGTGACATTACTGATGTAAAATGTGTAATGGTAGTCTGATACATTATTTATTTGTTGGAATGCTAAATGAACAAATCGTCCACCAAGCATGAGACTTTTTCCATAAATCACTGTTTGCATAGATCACAGCGTTTAAAAGCTACCGAGCTGTTAACATAATAACCGGGTGTAAGCATTAATGAGTGATGCACTGCATTTACAGTCAAGACAGGAGGAATTTCAGCAATGTTTTGTACATACTGTGCTCTTATCTGACCCACCTCCAGGATGACAATGCTCAATCAGAAATGAGTGGCAAAGAAAGTGGATTTGACAACATCATTGTCCGTTTTGACTACATACAACACTTTGCATTTCATCGCGCGAGCCTTTGCTTAAAGGGGATCACATGCTCACACACACATGCACGAGTATCAACCATTCGAAATATTTGGAGGAACACTATGTGACGCTAGCGATCCAAACTATTTCATGTGTGTTACCATTCTACTCACGCCCTCATTTCTAACATACCGAGAAGCTCCATCCACCTTCCTACTTCCCATGATTCACCGTTGACTGGTAGATTGGACCATGTCAATTTCAGTCAGACTGTGATTTCATTAGTTCTCTTGTGCAAAGTCCAACAGAATAATATGAAAGAGATAAATCACATTAATGACCTGGAAAACAGTTTGGGTACAGTTGGATTTTGGGCACAAATAGACAAACAAGTATTCGCACTCACCCGCACTGAATACCCGGAGGAAACCTACACAGGCATGGGGAGAACATGCAAACTTCACACAGGAACGCCGTAGGCGGAATTGAACCCTGCACCTCTGAACTATGAGGTGGACATGCTAACCAGTGCCCCACTATGCAACCCCGAACCAATTTCAGGTTATCTATATTTTTTAGATACATTGTGCAGCCATAATAATTTGTTAATCAATAAAGCTATTTTGCAAATAAATTCATAAGAATTCAAAGTGATTTGTGTCATATTTGTGACTGAAAAGCAGCATTACTTGGTGGTTGGCTTGAGACAAGAACATTCTCTTGCTCTACACAAATTCCACAGCATTAATGATTGATGGGTACCAAATGCCACCTCAGGGTGTTCCTCATACCAGAGGACTTGACATTTGCAGTATAATAGGAACTGATGCAGCACATAATAGGGCGGCTTGTTCAGTGTTCACAAAATGACCAGCTCATCTTGGTGATACGACGTATGAAAATAAGTATATAGGCAAGTCCTTCCCAAGGCCATCCAATGATTATTGAGGAACTGCACAAATATACAATCATTATGCTGCAAACATCCTCGATGGCAGAGACTAGAACTTCCAGATTTATATGATCTAAAAATTCTACATACATCTTGAATTAAGGTATTTTTCTCACACTTGCAAAAAAAAAAAAAAGTGTATCCGTGCCCATGTAAAACACAATAGACCAAGAAGAGGAGTTACAAAAATAACAATGACACCTGAAGTCATCCTGATAGTTGACTGACACCACCCTGAAAGAAAAATCCGGAAAGAGGTAACTCTTGCACGCCTCAGCAGAAAACTGTTCGCGTCACGATTACAGCAGATACTAGAAAATGGTCACACAAGTGCCATGCAAGACAAGCACATTTGAATGACTTACTCACAATTCTGCACAAACGTTTATATAATAGTTGTTCTGCTTTCCACACTAATTGGAGTTGGAGGTAATTATGACAGTGACTCCGTGATGCAATGCAGTGCAGTTGATCATCACTAACCTACAGCTACAGAAATAAACATAATGGCCACAGTTCAGCACCAAGTTACATAAATATATTTGTAAATGAATCATGTTTGAAACAGCTCTTGTGCAGGCGTGCCTAATGATATTGTAAATGTGTCCTTAAATTGGATTCTTACCTGCAACACGCGGATTGAAACCCATGTGAATTGATTACCAAGTTTTTCGTGTTCTATAAAAACATGCAGCCAGCTCAACTGTGATCCAAAACAGGGTGAAACCATTGACGAATTCAAACTGTGTAGTTTCGCAAGCCTTTTTGGGCAATAATGTGGCACGTGTGTGTGAGAAGGGAGAGAGCATGACAGAGCGAGCAAGAGAGCAAGAGAGCGAGAGAGGACAGGAAGGACTGACATGGAGGGAGTGGAACATGACCGTAAAGAACAAACAACTCATGTGAATTGAGAGACTTTTTCACAATGTTCTGGCTTTTTTATAACACCGAATTATATGCAACGCTTGATAAGAAAACTCATTTGGATTAAAACACAGTGGCTGCGTGCGGGCCAACAGTTGTGCTTTCTTGTCGGTCTGGTTGGTTAACTGTCTGTACTGAAGTCAAGGGAAAGAATGCGGGCCCATTAAACACAATAAAGCGACAGTGAGAAATACTGTGAGAGAACGAGAGAGAAAGGGTGTGTATGTGTGTGTGCGTTTACGTGTGCGTGCTGTGAATGAGGACCAATCCCTGCGCATGAGCAGATATTTCAGTGACTTTAGATTTTGCTTGAAAAATATTTTTCAAGTCTCAGAAAACAGCACTGCATGAAACAGTAAAGTGCTTCTAATGTTCCAACTTATTCAATGACGTGAATGCAAAAAAAATAACCTTTGATACAGAAACAGATTAACAGTGTAAAATAATGTTAAGTAAATCATATGAGCCTTATTATTTTAGTAAAAACAACTTTCATTGTTTGATCTAGCTCTTGTGTTGAATTTCAGTGGATCAATATTTCCCAACATGTTCTATGCAGAAGCCTTTGAATATTTGCTTCTAGTGCTTCTACAACAATTTATCCCATTTCAACCTTAGACTAGTTTTCGAGCACATGCAGTTAAGAGCCACAGCTAGAATTTTAGATGCTAATAGCTGATACTGAGTTGACTTTCAGCATTCCCCAACTTGGAAAGACACTTTCACTTGCATGACTGACTGTATCCGCCACTGTGCGAGAGGACACCCTAACAGTTTTTCACCAGCAGAATGCCTTTACACATAGCAGCATGTCAGCTGTTTTGTGATCATCATGATTGTTTTACAGCCTTTTGTAAATTCAATCTGTGGACTCACTGAAGCTGTGTGCACAGTATTTTTTTTTTTCTGTAGCATGTTCAGACAGAACCCTGTCATGGCATCAGTCTCAAAGAAAAACAGAAGTGAAATTAAAAATGTCAAAGATGGCTGCATTCTTGACTTGACTTGTCTGAACAACTAACCGAATTCAGAATGATTGTTGTATCTTATGTGAGTGTGCCATCAATGGCATAAGAATGGGATTATGTCTATGTGTAATACAAGAAAATACACAAGAATACATTATACTGGTGCTGATGCCAGATATCCACAATGAACTCAGATTTTTGCATCTGTTGTATAACATGTACTTTAGTCACACGCATTTCAGCTCAAAACTTGTCACAAGCCAACCAAGAATATTTATGGCAGTTGTACCTCAGTATACATATATGTGTGGCTTCACGTGAGCTCAAGTAGGGGACATAAGCAACCCTCCACCCAGCTGCGATAAAGTTTCTTTTCGTTCGGCTTCTTTATCGGAGCATAGTGCATAGTACAGTCAGACTCGCCCTTTGACTCAACATAAGGTTTCGCGTTAAGAAAACAATAACCTACTGTATATTTAAGCTATTGAACAAATGGAAATGATACTTGAATGACACAATGGCCTCGGTAATCTACAACTCCTAACAGGACGTAAAAATGTGCAGTATTAAGACAAGGCATGGGTTGTTTATCTTTCCCCTTCCTATCTGTTCATTATCATTTCCCAACGATGTCCCAATCATGACCCTTAGTTACAACACAATCATACTAGTATGATTTAAAATGTATGTTGTTCTGCTGTTGCAGATAGATCTTGGGGCGGCTATTAGCTTGTTTGCTGAGATAGTCTCCCTTGTCATGTTGGATAAAATAAAATAAGTAAACATTCCACAATGCTATATTAACATCCCATTTATCAAAACATACAACCTTAGATAACTGTGGTAATGCACATCAATATAACTCTCAAGTGCCCTACAACAACAACAACAACAATAATAATAATAATAATAATAATAATAATAATAATAATAATAATAATAATAATAATACGTGTGGAGAAACATTAGAGTGAAACAGCAGTCAGAATTATGCTGTTCTATGTAATTCAGAACATAACAGTGTTGACTGTCAACCAATGGTGAATGTACTTGATGGGATTTTTTTTTTTAAACTACATTTCTTGCACTGGATCTTATTTCACTCTGCAAGTTTTATGGTGTGCCTGGTAACACAGCATTGGGACTTAAAATGTCCGCGTCATATTGTATTGTAAACTGTGCAGTTTATAGTACACAAAGATGTAGTTCTGCCGCGTAAATCGTGAACAAAAATAAGAACTTAAAAAATTCAGTAAGGCTTCTCTTGTTTTTAGCAATTTGGAAGGCATCTGCGCTTTCATCTGTACCAGTAATCAGTCATGACCACTTGTTGGACGCTGTTTTCATAGTTTGCGATTAAATACTTGTGCCTGCTAAGCAGCTGTTTATCCAGAAAACGTCTCCAAAGGTTATAGTCACGATCGAGTCACTCCAGCACTAGTTCCGCCAAAATGAACTTCAGTTGTCATGTGAAAACTTTTCGAGTGTCAAGTGAAAGCGTCTTCAAACTTCTTACCTGTTGCCGATCCCTGTGCGGTGCTGGTCTGCACACTGACAGCCAGCCGAGACTACTTCGCTTGTCAGGAGTTTGCCTG
Organism: Syngnathus scovelli; assembly: GCF_024217435.2. Lineage (NCBI taxonomy): Eukaryota > Metazoa > Chordata > Actinopteri > Syngnathiformes > Syngnathidae > Syngnathus > Syngnathus scovelli. The sequence continues at coordinate 7,554,632 of NC_090859.1, forward strand.
GTGGGTGTGTCCCAGGCTACACCTGCCGCATTCCGCTAAAGCGTGCGTAAAGTGCGTGTCCACGGAGGGCGATGACGTCACTAACCCACGCTCCGTGGTATTGCTCAACCAGGTTCCAATAAAAAAAATAGTTCTTTAAATACCACCATGGAAGGGGAATTCCTTCATTCTCTAAATCTCCTGCAGCAGTAATTAAAACTCTCGTTTCTCCATATTGCTGCTGCCACCCTCCTTTGTTTTATTCTCTTAATCTGAATTAATCAAGATGTCAATAGTGGCAGAGAAGCTCACTCAGACATTTTCTCGCTGCCTTGCCCACTGTGCATGGTAAAATGTTTTACTGCACACTATAAGTAGTTGTGGTGATTCAAGTTATTAAGGCCAGAAAAGAAACATTCTTGTAAAGACAGTTTACAGGTGAGGTGTGGAAGCTCCTGTTGGTTAAACAGCAGCAGGTTGCTATGATGTTGGCCTGAACACAGAATTGCTTCGTGTTGCTAAAAACTGGTAACCACGCCCTCACATTCTTCCGTGCATGAGCTGGAAAACACACCCATTGAACAGGTAGCATATTGCAGGTATGGATCTTAGTCTGAAAGACACCTGTGCAAAATGTTGCCTCTGAAGAAAAAATAAAAACTTGTGCCGAGGTCTTGGCAAGTCAAATTTACATAATTTTGCTCATGAAATGTGTGATTGAAAGAGCAAAAATGTGGCAGCACCTCAAGGTACAATCTTTGATGTTCTGTATTCTATGGCGACTGACCACGCCTCATAAATGACGTCACAAGCTTTGAAAGGGGTCTACCGCATTTGCTCATATAAAAATGTATTCCTTATTTGGTTGGGGAAGTTTGACTCAGGACTCGTAAGGACAAGCTTCTAGTGTGGTCTACACAATGGTACAGTCATGTTTCTGGTCATGTTTCTGCGGAGGAAACAGAATAACTTATCTGAACTGAGGTAACTATTTGTCGGGTAACTTACTCTACGATGTCAGATAATTGGGAATTATTTCAATTTGATGTGTTGATTGTTTTTTCATATTAATGCACTTAATAGAATTATCCTTATTAATTAATCATCCTTCTATTGGTTTGAAGCACACTGCTACTACACATGGCTCTGTGTCACCAGTTGTTTAGGGTGTGACTGGAGTGAAATTCTGAAGATGGGAGCGTCCTACAAAGACAACCTTTACTCACACTGATAACTCCCTCTGCTGCAATAACTTAAGATGAGATAGCTGACTGATTCCCTTCAACAGTTATGCTTTTTGAGCAATGCTCGAAAGTGCTTAGTCGGTATCTTCTGCTATCTTCATCACCTCTGCGATGTAGAGTTCATCTGTTCGTTCTTGACAGTTGTTTTGGTCTTGAACTTGAACCCTACAAAAATAATTCCAGGGACCAAAGCTTAGTTCAAAATGAGACTGAACCCATTGGCATGGAATTCACACGTTCCGATCATTTATTTAGTCAGGTGTCTCAAAAGGATTGACATTTTTTCTTAGGAATTAATTCGGACAAAAGCATATAATCTGGCGACCAACCAAAAGCTACAAAATTCTATCCATCAATAATGTCAGCGGACATAAATGCTATCATAATTAAACAATGACGGCATGGTAAACCAGAAGAAAATTTGCTAAGGGTTCTACTTCTCTGTAGATGAGCGCAACAAAATGTCGCAATGTAGTTTAATGGTTAATACAAAACAATACATTCATTTTGTTAGCTTAATTAAAAATGCCCTTTTTTTAACAGATATAATAACAGATTGAGATGACTACACCTACTATTCACCCTTTAATCAAGTACTCAAGGACTGGAATGGGCAGCCTTATCTCTAACAAATCAGTTGACTGTTCAAACAAGATTTGGGAAGCAGCAGAAAAACAGCTATTCATTTGAAAGGTGAGAAGGTCAGTAGATGGACGGTAAGGCAAACATTACTCATAATGTCGCTGAGGTCACCATATTTGTACTTTAGAGTGCTTTTGCAAGTGCCTCGTCCAATCCAAACACAAACAATCTTCCGTAGAAAACGTGTTCTTTTACCATAAACTGGCCCATAGAAAAGGGGAAGCTGTTGCGATGGAGTTGCATTCCAACAGCAGCGACATAACCCAAAGTTGTACAAAAAAAACTGGAGTATCACTTACGTACGCTAACACAGTAGTCAAGTCAGAAATCAATCCAAGGAAAAGTGTGTCCAGTCGCATCTATAAAACAGAATATAACCAACAACGTTTACATTATTTACTGTAAATGATTGTTGTGGCATTTAAAGCACTGGTTGCACAACGAGGATGGACATGAACTATCATATTGTTCTCATTAACACTGTAGGCCTATAGCAGATAGATGATATTGGATGTTAACTTGCCGTATTTTCCACATTATAAGGCGCACCTAAAAACCTCCAATTTTCTCAAAAGCCTTATAATCCGGTGCCCCTTATAAATGGACCAATATTGAGCCACTACAGCAGGCGTGTCCAAAGTCCAGCCCGTGGGCCAAATGTATATATCTTATATACGGACAACGTTTTAAAATGGGCCATTCATTGAAGGTGCGCCTTATAATCTGGTGCGCCTTATATATGGACAACGTTTTAAAATGGGCCATTCATTGAAGGTGCGCCTTGTAATCCGGTGCGCCTTATAGTGCGGAAAATACGGTATACTCACTTTGCATCCATTGCAGCCTGGGCATCCTGTGTCTGGGATCTGTGGTAGGAGTCCCTTCTCAAGTGTTGTTATATATTATCATTATTTTATAGTTGAATGGGTTTAGATCGGTGGATGTAACCCTAAAAGTTGTCAACTTGTGAAGCCCTTTGAGACACTTCTGTGATAAGAGCTATACAAATACATTTGCTTGACACGATATATGTTTTGGGATCCTGTAAGAATGTACAATAGTATAATCTAAAGAAAAACAAATACTAATGTTATTGACAAATTACTAAATGACTGTGGTGGATTTACAACAAGCTATTTAATTGGACTTGTTGGATTGTGTTGGCGGATTGCAGCGGAACCCCAAAGGAAACCTCTCCTCTAAAATTTACCAAATACTCTTGACCATTATGTTTAGATAATCCCTGTTTTTTTCCTCACATACGGTAATTGAATACTTTAGGAGGTTTCACAGTCCCCCAAGCAAATTTTATATCATGTTATTGTTATAATTTATACAAAAGGTTGCTTTTTCCACCCCAATGTTTTCTATCCTCAGTTACTATAAGTTAAAAAAAATACTCAAGACTTGATTGCATGCAATTTGTATGGTTTTAGATTAACTCAATGAATTTTCCTATAAAAATGTACACAACAAAAATCTAAATTAAAGAACCACATTTAAAATGTCATTAAAAAAAGCGATTCATATATTGTTCAGTTAAATGTTGATAAATCCTAACTAATTGTGACAACAAAGGACAATAGTGAAGATTTTTGAATTCAACTCATTATTGCAGTAAAACTGGTACAGAGTAACAGATTACAAAGCTCTTGGCACAGTCACTGAAAAAGAGAAATGAGATGTGTATGTACAACAAGGAGGGAGAAGAAATAAAAACACATTGGCTAATAGGGTAACATAAAATGACAATAATGTGAAATGATATGATCATAAAACAAATAGAAAATATGAAATTAAATGTTGCGAAAATAACATTATTTTAAAAAACACATTAATTGTACACTGACAGACTCAACCTAGGTCCGATTCAAAGCAGCATGGCCTTTTGACACAACAGTCAATTGTATTGGCAAACACTCAAAACAAACTGAAACTGCCTCGCACACCTACTGAAATATTTTTGGCCAAATAGCTGATACGATTGTTGGCAGACACTTGCTTCATTTATCTAAGACGACTCCAATGTTTTTATTTTTTTTTTTACAAAACCTGATTTGGAATTGTGTTCTGCGGGACTTTGATTTACATCTTGAATAAATAAATGTACAGGAGTCAGAGCAGGCCCATGGCCCTAAGAGTCACTTGACTATATGGACTTTCTTTGGATGCACTTTTGTTTCCAAACACTTCAAGTAAATTAACATCAATGTAATTCAATACACAATCAAGGTCCTGTTGTGACAAATATGTCTGAGGGTAGTCCAATTTTACACAACAGAGCAAAAGTATGCTTTTTTGCACATTTTTTCCCCAATGCAAATCCAACTCCCCCCATCCCACCAAATGCCCTGGGCTGGCTCTGAAAGAATTTGCTCCTGGTGGAGGTACAGACAATAATTTGAGTTACACTTCTGCTGGTCTGCAATCACAACAACAGTACGATGTAAAACTGACAATGCAGAGTTTGGAATGCGATGTTTTAACCAGACAAATACTATTTTATTAAAAACTGCTTCATCATCATCGTCACATCTCACAGGCATGTCCTCACCCCACCGAAACCTCACAGAATTTGATTTGTAACTATTTACAACTATTTATCTGCAAAAAATACAATTACAATGGACATAATATGAAGTTTGGGGATTTGGACAAATACCATACTGTATATGTGTTTTGATCTCATCAGCATCATAGTCCTAACATCCCTATTCCATCTTCAACATGATTTAAAAAAAAAAAAAAATCTTTAATTTCTCATTTTACAATGACTTCAACGTGACAAATTTTAAAAACACACTTTTTTTTTTAAATACTAATTCCTGAAAAAAACAACACATTTCTAGGGAACACAAATAACATCTACATGTAAAAATATAATTTTTACATACACAATTTCAAAATATGGGTTCGGTTTGCTGTTTTGTTACATACAATTTACAATGTCTGTGTGTCACTGCCATGATGGATAGCAGTGTTGGTCCTCCTGTGCCATTTTGTCCTGTGCGGGGCGCCATATTAGAGGCAGAGGTTGTCATGGCAACATAAGAAGAAATAAGTCTGGCGATGATTTGTAACACTGGGGGCCTGACATTTCAGTCTTTGGAAAAATAATTCCTCCCCAAGCACACACTTATTTGCAAAAGAAAAAAAAAATGGAAAAAATCACCCTCCTTATATATGTATATATTTTTGTACATTTATATATAAATTGATCTATTCAAATAGATTATTTTTCCAGTTTCCGTGCCTTCCTGTTGATTGAGTAGGATTTTTAATCGTGCCAAAATTGTCGCTTGTCAGAGAACAACACTAATGATAGCAAATTGTGTTGATTTTTTATTTTTATTTCTATTTTCTTACATTTTCTATAATAGACATGTAAACCAGAACATACAAATAAAAATGAACAAGAAAATTATTTTCCTTAAAAAAATAAACGGAGGAAAAAAGCGCTTTACAACATACAACCACACACGTTGTACTGGAGACTACATTGGCTCAAGGAAAAGCCCATCACATATTGATAAAAAGCGGATCAGCTATATTACAAGAAGAGACGTGTTCACCATATAAACTGGGCTGGGTTCAGGATAGTGGATTTCTTCCAAGGGGTAGGGCAAACGGGGGCGAGGGCTTGTTTTGCTAAATCAAGTGTCTGTCAGAACACGCTCTAGTTACACATAAGCATACAGTACATCAAATACACTTTATTTTTGTTTTGTTTTGTTTTTATCCAAAAAATACTATTTTTTAATTTCTTTTTTTCAAACTTTTTTTTTTTTTTAAATTCCCAGGTCTGGTACAAAAACCTGACTGCATAGAACCTAAAGACCAACAACAGGTTTCCCTAAGCTTGCAGCCTATAAAAGACCAGCTCTTCCTCTGGCGACTCCAATGATATGAACTCTAAAAAGGCACATTGGTAGAAGTGTGAATATTCAAATTGCATCACTGGGACCACTCTGAGGGTTGGTGGGGTGGGGGTGGGGATCCTAAGGCTTGGATCAGCAGAAAGAGTAGCACTGAGATTGAGAAGATCTAAAACCGGTGGAGGTAAAAGATATTTCTATCTTAACCTTGGAATAAAAAGAATATTCTGGTTCGCTTTATCTGTCAGATTTGACCTCTGTTTTAATATTCAACCTGATACTATCAGGCACTAGCCACGACTTTTAATTACCGCTCAGACACTTTTGATGATTCTTTATGAAAGAAAACCACAGGACTTGCCCGTAAAAGGGGTTGGCTAAAAAATACAGTGGCCCCCTGGACATTAAACAGTTTGATGGTCTAAATTGAAATTGAAACTAAATATGGTCCAAAAGTAGAAAAGTGATCTCGAAGCCAAAAAGGAAATGGAAAAAGGTGACGAGACAACAAAAGGTAGCACACTATCCGCAGAGCTTTCTCACTTTCCAGTCTGTATTTCTTTAGGTTTCAATATGTACTTTATGCCTCCCTAATAAACCACAGAGGCAAAATGTAATGCTGATAAAACTACGTCAATTGATCATAATCAAAGTAATTTAAAATCTGAAATGAAGCCAGAATTAACACTCAAATCATCCAGAGGAATTGTTCAACTAGAAAGCCCACTCATTTGAGGTATTTGGGATACAGGAGAGGGTTTACCTTTTGAGATTCGGGTTCTCTTATGAACCAATCAACAAGGCATGAATTTTTATTCAGCCCTGCTATAGCGCCAAAGAGATGATTGTTTGTTTGTCTTCCCTTGCTGCATAACAATCGCCTCAATGTGGTCTAAAATTCTCTTTTTCCATTCAAACCTATATGGAAGTTGGTCCATTTTACTCCTGGTCGGAATTCCTCAGCACTCCTTTGAGTGGCGTTTATGTGGAATGTGCATAATATGTATAAAGATACACTTCATTACTCAGCCCTATTCCATGTTGTTTTTTTCTATCATTTAATGCAAATATATACAGTAAATTGGGATATTTTTGTCGGGACCTTGATCAGCAGCTTTTGCATTATCATCAATCTTGATAAATGTAACAGTATTCTTTTCATGTCGGCATGATTGGTCTTTTCTTTGTGGAATTTCCAAACTGAGTGATTGAAATACCCCATTTCCTCAGTAGATTTGTTCCTTAGTGTGTGATCCACGTTTGCCCTTGTAGTATTGGAGTTCAGGTTAATTATGTTCAAGTGACTCATAGATTTGAATGAACTCTTCAAAATGGTTTTCCAATTCTGCAAGTTGGATATGATATGCTGACCGATCGGGGGTTTATTTCACTTCTCGCCCAAAGTCAGCTGGACTTTGCTCCAGCTCACCCACAACCCCAATGACGATAAGCGGTACAGAAAAAGATGGATGTTTAGGAAATGGAATGAAACATTGATGAACATCTAGATAATGCATTTGACCTGTGCGACAAGGGTTTTTTATTTATTTTTTTATTTTATTTTTTTTAGTTCTGGTTTAATAGGGATCATTTAGTTTAAAAAGTACTTTTACCATTGCCATCGCAAAGATTTTAGAAACCTAAGAATGCCTTGTTTTGTACCCATACTTAATCTATAATCCATAACCGGTAATTTGTAAGAAACTTTTATTTTGTTTCATCTCGTTTCTACTTGTGTATCCATACATCTGACTGTTTTACTGTTTTGCACCCAAGAGGATGTCAGGCACAGCTTCATCCACAGTGTGGCATATGTTTGCCATTCAGTCAGAGACATGCTGAGGCTGCACAATGTTTCTCAAAAAAAATCTCTTTGAATACTTGATATGTTTTGTTTTGCGTAATTATTCTCTATGCTCCCCACTGCACAAGTCCAGGTGTTTTGCTATTATATTTATACATAGACAGTACTACACGTATCTTATATCGAAGCCCAATGTTCTTAAAACTGGGAATGGTGATAGTAGAAGTCAAAGAATTTCTTAAATGACTGGTCAATCCATAGGTTTTCTCTCCCTTTGCAGTAATTTCATGACAAAATCTCCCACAAAGAGACGCTTTAAAATAACCTCTTTGCATCGGCCATTGGGCGTCTCCGCACGAAAGGAGTTCACTTCAGGTGGAGATGCAAAGCAACCAATGACTGTGCAGTTTGTTTTCTTGATAGAAGAAGGAGGAAAAGGTGATGAGGAGGATTAGAAGCCACAAGAGGAAACACTGAGGCTGATCTGATTGGTCCGAAAATCTTGATTGGTTTGGCCAAGCAAGACTGGGTTTGATTGATTGCTAGGTGCTCATATAAACACTGTCAGAGGAAGTGGTCACTCATCATTTTGATGAACTCTGGCACCTTGGACCTGGAGAGAGATAAGAGAGAACACTTAAAAAAAATGAGTGTATATATCTATATCTAGCTCTATCTATCTATATCTATCTATATCTATATATTATACATATACTGTATAATAAATAAATATATACATAAAATGGAATTAATAATTCTGTTTTTGAAAAAAAGTGCAAAATGATTCAAGAACAGAACCATTTTAAAATGAATTTTGTCATTTTGCAATGCAACACATAAAAGCATTCCAAATCTCAAACCAATCCAAATAATTGAATTTGAAGAAATAAATTATCCGGCCAGTATTGCAATAAATATTTTAACGACAATATTTGTATTTTCACACAGGCAACCATAAATACAACTGATCTTGTTTTCTGGTTCCGCATGGCAACATATTCTTACGTCGCTGCGCAAACAAATACATTGTGTGTCATTCATAATCCCAAAATGTTGTATGGTAGCGCCGTTGTAAAAGGAAGAATCCCTGTACATGTCGGTCTGTTGGACAAATCAGCTTTTCATTGGACCGGGAATGCATTTTTGTAATCACTTCAAATAATTAATGTTGTTAAAAACCAATATTGGATCAATATTGTAATGTATTTCTGTATGATTTTCTTTTGTATGTGTTTGGACCAAGGGTCTCCAAGTCCGGTCCTCTTGAGCCACTATCCTGAATGAAATAGCCTGGATAGGCTTCACAAGGACCGGACTTGGGGATCCCTGTTTTTTTGGACTCTTTCTTTTTTGTTGTTTGTTTGTCGAAAATGTGTTGCACAGCCAAGAACAGAACTACAAATAAAATAAGACAATAATAATGAAGACAGAACATAAAGTCACACATCAAAATCACACTTATACTGCCAATCTGTTGTTACAATGTACCCAGACGAGACCAAAACTAGTAAATCATGACTGGTTTCCTTTGTCCAGCTGTTGTATCATCAGCTCTGTACACATTTACTTGTCAAGAACTGGAAAGGTTTATTTAACTAAAAGGTGAGATAACTTTGGAGTATGGGCTTTTGACTATTGACTTTCCATGCCATTTTCTGGAATGCTTTGGACTAGGGAAAGGCATCATACATATTTTTACTAATTTATTTTTTGGGGGGGTGTTTTTATCCCAATAACTGTCCAAAAGCCCAAAGACAAATTCTATATCAATTATAACTTTAATTATCCTTTTTCAACTTGTTAGTTTCAGATCATTCTGGACACTTTTAACAAGTATTCAATTTGGCTTTGAGTTGAAGGTACAACAGCAGATTAGTGAATAAGTGAAATCTTCTGACCATTTATGGGGGAGAAGATGTTGCTGCATTTTACATTTGTCCCAATGGGTTTGACCCATCGCCCATGGCGGCATGGTGTGCTGCAGCTAGCGAGAGGGGAGTGCCGTCTGATGCCACGGTGACCTTCTCCTCCTCACGGCGTTTCAGGCAGGCTGCCTTCGGGTTCAAGTTTCTCTCTGGAAATTGGAGGAGACACAAACTGTCAGATGGATTTTTCATGCTTAAACACCTCCACCAAGTCAATGGTGACCTTGAAGCTAAGGAGCAGAAACCTTGGCAGAATATGGCATTGCTGCCATCTCCTGGTACAGTGTGTGTTACCAGCCTAACCCAAGAATATTTTAGTCTTTCAAAAGACTTTTACTATTACTTACTTGACTTTCTGAGCAGCATCCCTCAAAATTTACAATCTTTGTGACTGGGTTGGAATGATCTAGTCTGTGTTATTTTTTTTCCTCACTGAAAATGTAATTTTACCTGACTAATTCTATCGTTTGGAATTAGGGAATAAATAATGACAGGAAAAAGTGTGTTACAAAAAGATGGAATTTTTTGTATTGACAATTTACTTTTCAGCATAAATAATGCACAGCTCTATAGACATGCATCTCAGTAAATTTGATAAAAATCAACCCGATGCAACGTGGCCACCCACAAGGACTGCATAAGTGGCTCGGAGGCCAGTTCTACAAATAGCTAAGTTAGTTTAATGTTAGTGGTTTGTGGAAATCAAATGTGATTTCCACGAAATGCGAATATTTGAAAATAAAAACACTTGCATAGATTTAAAGAAAACAAGTTGTGCATATTGTTATCTATGTCCTCCTACTTTGTTGAATTATATGATTGTCTTTCTACAGTAGATTTATTTTATTTTTTCCAACATCTTGGTCATGCACTGCATGTTCTGCTTCGAAGTAAACTACATTTTATTTCCTGTCTTAAAATCTCTAGTGTGAACATTGTATTTTTAACTACGTGAAGCATATTGAGCTATTTCGTGTATGAAATGTGCCATAGACACAAAACTACCTTGCCTTGCCTATTGTTGCTAATTACAAAGACAACAAAAGCATCACCACCATCACAGGAATATTTAATGTTACGTTCGTAAATTAGTGCCTATTGTGGTCCAATTCTGTGCATACTGCTGGAAGGTACACTGACCTCTGACTTGTTGCTCCAGACTGAGGATGACTGCCACGGCCTGGTGAAGGATTAGTAACTTTGTTTGCGGCTTATCGCTCTTTAAGTGCAACTGGACCATCCTGCCCAGCTCCTTGAACGCCTCGTTGATGTCGCGTACTCGCAAGCGTTCTCGAGCATTGTTGGCCATTCTCCGTTCTCGCTCCCGCTCCATCTTCTGCTCTGGAGATAGATCCTCATCGTCGTTGTTGCTATGGTAGCCATTGATGTGGATAAAAATGAGGGGGAGGGCAGGGGCGGAAGGAGTCGGGGTATGGGAGTAAGATATGAGGATGGAAGTTCAGCTTAAAGGTAATTTCTTTTCACCCGGTGGTGAAAATGATAGAGATTGTGAAATCATCGATTTACATCATCGATTACATGACCGCCATCATCATGTATAAGTCTCTGGGTTTGGGATCCAAATGGTTCAGATTTCATTTAACCTCCAGGGAAAAAAATATATATATATTGCTGGAGGCGTGAAGGCTGGTGAGCTGCATCCAGGGTGGGAAACAAATATTCAGATTTTGATTGTGATTAGTTCAATCACACTGATAATGTCAGTGATTATTGAACACTGCATTTTTTGGATGGTGCAAATACCTAAACAAAACAATTGCACAACTGAAATGACTTACGTTCTGTAATGTGAATTGTATTATTTACTACCACATTAAAGAATAAATCGATCCATTCATTGCAATAGAATTCTATTCTACTGAAAGTGTCCAATACCCTGAATGCAACGTAGCACTTCTTTGAGAAAATCGGTGGTGGGTTCTACTCTGTGTGTGAGAGAAACAGTTAAAACCAGGCTCAAGACCATGGAGAGTCAAACGGGATCAAACAAGAGCTTCTTGTCCACCAGAAACCTCTGTTTTGTCTCAACCGTGCTGCTGTGGTTGTCTGCCAAAAGCACTGGCTTAACTCAAATCAATTAGCAGCGGCCATGTTTCCAAAAACAGAGCTGCCTAGTGGCTTTCGAGCAAAACGCCGCAGTATTAGCGGATTTATTTAGCTGCTTCTCGTCACACTTGGTCACTTCATCAAAGTCTAGAGACTGGGTCTCAAAACCACTCACTACTTCAAGCCCTTCCTTGTTTGAGTCTTTTCGAGTCTGAAAACATTTTCAGAAAATACATCACAAATAAATCAATTCTTTATGCAAGAGCCTTATTTAACAGTGTTTGTCAACTCAGGAGGGTCTCTCGGTACTGAGGTGATTTGGGTAACCAGCCTAATGAGAGTTTTGATAGAAGCGAACATCTAGAGCTTGGCGGGTTACCTAGATCTTGACCTATCAAGTCCTTTGAGATCCTTGCTGTCAATGTCTTCCTTCTTTGGGTCCAAAGGTTTGGAGTCCTGCAGGAGGTTCTCATCTCCCTCGTCCTCGGACTTGATCTCGGAGCTGATGGAGGACGTGCTCTGGCCCTGAAGGCCTCCGGACAGAGCTGCAAAGAGCAAAAAAAGAAAAAAAGAGGTGTTTGATGATGCAGAGGTGAATGATAGATGCAGCCATGGATGTGTGCACAATATTTCTGAGGCTGGTCTTGAAGTTTATGTTTATGTTCACATTTGCACTTTAGAGATGGATCATTCATTTTCTTGCAGTCCGCTCAATAAAAAAAAAAAAAAATTAAAAACTGGAAAATTTATATTAGGCATCATTTTAAATGAGAAATTTTGCAAAAATTCTCGTCTCGTCTTGTTCTGGATTCGATTTCGAGAGACCGTGGGATTTGTGTCTTGTCCCATTCTTACTGAATATACATAAACAGTATATCAATATATTATTGCCACCACAAAAATGCTGGAAAATGAAAGTGTGAGTATAAGTGTTTATATATTTTTGGTAAGTCTTATTAAAATGATTAAATTGTAGATGTTGAATAAAAGGAGAGTATTATGAAACGGACAAAGATGTGACAGAGAGCAAGTTGACTGCATGCAAGCTGTAGTGCAAATGTAAATGCAAATGCTGCTCGAGCCTCCTGTCCGTCTCTCTCCTCAGTAGAACAGTTAAGTCTTTATTTGACGTCTGTATGAATCGGTAACTGGGAGGCTGCCAACTTTTCTGTCAACACAGAACACTCTCCTCTGTTCCCACACATACACCGCCAACTGTCGGCCATTTTGAATCTCCGTCTGCCTGACTGGAGGCATTTTGTGCTCATTTTTGAGTGACAGCCTGTGTTTGGCTTGCATGTGTCCGTCAGTACAATGACTGTTAGTTTGTGGACAAATAGATGCATTTCAATGAGCTTAATGTGAAAGAGACTTTGTGTGTCTCAAAGTGTGAATAAACCCAGACATGGGTGGAGACTGACCACGTTTGTGAGTTTGTGGATATATGTTAGTTTCAAGAATTCTGTGTAGCCACTTTTTTGATGAACACTTTCAGATGAATAGTCCAGGTTTTAATGGTTAAGGAAACAAATGAAGTGTACTATTTTGTTCATAATTATTATGTATTATTATTAAAGCTCGTAGATGGAAGTCCAGTTTTGAAATTGTGACTGCAATTTTTTTAATAGACCACTTGTCCTGCAAGACCGAAACACAAGTGCTCTTTGAATAGGAAATAGCTCAGGGTTGTTGAATCAACCAATAAAAGGATGAAAATTCTAATTCATTTCAGAATATTTTACATTACATTTGAGTATACCTGGATATAGGTCATACAAAGAGATTGCTTTAGGAGTGTGAATAATTTATTAGATATATAATATAGTTTATTAAATTATGTAAAATAAATAAATATATTAGAAAGACTCATTGTTAATCACTGATTTCGAATTGTTGCCTGCCAAAATATTTAATAGTCCTTTTTTCCATAGCCTTGAACACCTCTATTACCACCGTGAGTGTGTGTATGTGTGTGCATGTGTGTGTGTGTGTGTGTGTGTGTGTGCGCACGCGCATGCATGCACACACGTGTGTGTTAAAATGAGGCGCAATGTCTCTTTTTTTCTGCTTGAGTGTGTGTTTCACTGTCTCTCACCTCATTACACACTTGGCTGTGGTTGCTGCTTGCTGAACTTTGCTGCCAGCAAACTCATTTGCAGCCTTTAAAAAGAGCTCAGGGCTAATTTGTTTCACATTGCGCTCATATACACTTCTCTCCTCCATATTCATACCGTATATATATTTAGTGTTTTAGTACTTAGTAAATGTGAGCTTTGCCAGCCGAGCTCTCAATTATGTAGGTCTACTTTTGCCTGAAATGACCAAATTACAAAGTGAGTTTTTGTTTCTTCTCATGATTTGTTGTTAAAACCAAAAATGTCACAGAAACACAAAAGTTTGATGATTATTTGTGTTAATTTGTAATATGAAGGGACTTACCACGATAAGGGTCTGGTTGGCTGAGGTCTGGCGAGGTGGCGGACTGAGCAGGTAACTGAGGCACCTGACCTGCAGCCATCGAATGTCCACCACGTAACGGACCCATACTGCCATCTTCTCTATGAGAACTCACCTGGGAGACAGACAAAAGAAGGGACAGTTTGAGATTGCTTGGCCATGTGGGCGATATATTTTTAAACTTTTCAATAGGTCTTTGTTTTGTTTTATTACTCTCACTATTAATGCATTTTACTCATGCCAACAAATACGAATGTATGCAAAAAATTCTCCAAAAATATTTCAGACTAATTTAAAAAATATATTTAACATCAACTTTGCTAGTTTACTCAACCAGGCAAGTAACTCCTCTGTGAATAAATAGTATATTTAAATAGTGCTTCACGTTATTTAAATATTCAAAGTGTTTATTGTCACGTGTATAAAAGGAAAGCACTTTTTCTTTGTACAATGAAATTCTTTTGCTGTCCGTTAAAATGCCAGACAAGGTAAGGAAGATTAAAAGAAGATTAAAAACAAAAACAAAAAAAACCTTAAACTTAGATTTCCTATCAGAAGACATTTCTGTTTTGTAACTATGCCATAAAATGGAAATAAAACTGAGTAGAATCATTCAACATCTCTTGTTTAACACTGCGAATTTAGCATGAATAAATAATCCTCATGATTTTTCTTTGTCTCAGTTCATTCCACTATGACTGAAATAACATTAGTTTAGGTGTACCCCCCTATATGTATTTTCTTGTATGTGTTTCAAAACTAACCGTTTTGGAAAATGCTAAAAACCTGCTTCTATAATTTCAAATTCTTGTAATTCTGTCATTGGCCTGTTGGGGGCATGATCTACCTTTCTAATAGCCCAAACTAAAAAGGGCAGCGTGTGTCACTGTCCCATCAAATCTGCCTGTCAGGAGGACATGTGTGTTTTCGACTTGTGTGTGGTCTCTTTTTGTTCCTTGGTGTTTTTCAGGGGCATATAGTGAGTGGGGTGCAATTGTGTGAATGAATATGAATGTGTGTATGTGTATAAGTGTGTGTGCACGTGTGCTTGACTGAATCCTATCCATCTGTCGGACACGCACGCACACTACAACACAACAACTGACAATTATCTTAATGCCCATATGTTTGATTGTGGGATTTCAAATTCCCAGGGCACCAAGCAGCTTCCAGCGGGGATTCACAGTTTTGGCACGAGATGGGCCCTCTTTAAGTGTGCCCGTGCCTGTGTACATGTGTCTATGATGCCAGCTTTGTCGGCATCCTTAAGAAGGTCTTACATCCTATACTTTTAAAGATCTTTGTTGTATTTTGAGCAGATCAGCAAAACCATTGTTAGGATTCATAAAGCACGATGTACAGTACTGTAATGCATGGAGGTGGCCCCTTCTCAATGTCACAGATGTATAATCTTGTTCTCATAAAATTAGACAGGCTACGGTGGCGGGTAGCAAACAGAGGACACTAGGACATTGTGCCACCAACCACATGAAAAATTAAAATAAAATAACCACCAATATATATGGGAAAATATTTTGCATCGTCTCAACTTTCCATCAAGACTCTAAATACTATCATTTGTCTAATTGTTTTAGGTATGTTTTTGCATATCATTGTAACCTTAATAAATTATAAACATAATAAAAACGTGAAATAACTTTGCCTTTATTCCCTGAGAGCGCCACTGCCACCTACTGTAGTGGATGAGCACTTATTTTCATGCGGGGGGGAGTGGGTAAGATCGGGTGACCTAAAGCCTAAGGCCAATGGTGACACTTAATAATAATAATAATAATAATAATAATAATAATAATAATAATAATAATAATAATAATAATAATAATAATAATATAGCCATGCCCTTATAAAATAAATATGTAGGCTAGCTTAATTGCTAAAATTCCCTAAAACATATTCATTTAGTGTGACTAATTTAGTGGCCAGCAGTTTAGGCCTAAGGGGCTGTTGCAGATGTTATCTCAAGGGCAGACTTGGCTCATTGGGCAAACCAGCCACTGAGCGTGAAGAATGGAGTGGTGAAGGAGAAAATAAGACCATTTTGGGGGGCATTTTTAAATAATGATAATATTAACATGAATATTTTTTGCTATTTCGACCACCCGGGGCATCAAGCAAATCAGTTGCAGTAGTAGCTTGGCAGATAGCTAGATTCTAAAATCTAATCAAACATATTGAACAAATAATAAAAAGGTTTTTGATATTAATAAGGATCTAATGACATATTGGCATGCAGATTTTTAAAGAGGTTAGTGCATGTCTTGCATTGCAACCCAATTGTGAATAAAATTGTGGTGAAAAACAAATCCCTCTGTCTGTTTGTTAATCCCGCTGGCTAACAACCTAGTCTTGCCAACCACATGCCGATGTTCCCTCGCTGCATGCACAAAATGTTTAGTAGCACAAAATGTCGGCCATGATGAGTATCTGTCACTGTTTGCGTATATTGTCTTCCATCTGTCCATCCATACATTTGCATGCTTCCTTCCATGTAATTTGCCATTCATCCTTCTTGTTGTCTTTTCTTTCCCCAATCACTGTCTTTCATCATTGCCTGGATCCCCAAATGTAAAATGGCAGCAGTGAGGAGAAAGAGAGGGTGGCGTACATTTTTAATGGGATGCTTTTATATTTTAACAAGCCTTCCTTCTCTCTTCCTTAATTTAGTTCAACGAGGAAGGGAAGATGAGGAGACAGACGGCAGTGAGAAATATAAATAAATTACACAAACTGATCTGCTGCTTGAGAGGCGTGCACTGTTGCCATGAATTGGAGCCACACCCTCAAACCACATCAGTTTCAAGAAAGACATCTGATTATACAAATGATAAGCCTGCTCATGCACTACAATGAAACAGGTATCATTCAAACTTTTTTTTTTGTTAGCAATTACCAGTAAGTGATTGCACAAATGATGTGCTGAAAACAGCTAAGGTGCTAATGATGCAGGCTCAACCATTTTGCAGTTTAAAAATGTCACTTAATTGTCGTCAAACATACGTCAAAAATATATTCAAACAAATATCATTTTCATTTTTTAAAATAATTCCCAACTTTCCCTTTGTTGACCAAAGGAATTTCAACAATTCCCCTAGTATTTTTACTGAATAAAAGTAAAAGGTTTACAGGAAAACCCAGGCAAAACGCAGAAAAGGATATTTGAGCAGTTAACCAGTGCAGACAAAAGTGGCATGGCGGTTGATGTTTTATTTGGAAAAAAAAAAAAGGGAAAAAAGGGAAATTTTAGTAGCATCTATGATAAATACCACAATGTTAAACAGATAGATAGAGCCACACCACATTCTTTTTTTTTTTGTTACTCTCTATACACATAGAAACTGTAGAACAATATGTCCTCTGTGCAACGTTGTAAACTGAAGGAAAGCACCTGCACGCATAGACACACAGACGCATAGAGACACTCATACACACCCATGCATACCCAAACTCAGGGAAGAAAAGGGCTGGGACATTTTCCGTTTATGTCATTTGGATATTTAGGTCATACAAAGTATATGTCATTTGTGGAAAAAAGCGAAACAAAACAAAAAAAAATGCGTTACATAAACAATTAGTTGCCTATTGGAACTCATTGTATGTAAATATATTTCTGAATATTACATGTTGGATAAGTTGCTTTTGTTAAAAAATATAATAAAAATATAATCTTATATCTTTTCTTACAACCCTTTCTTTCTCAGTGTTCAGTTGTTTGCGCATTTGTTCAGAGTTAAACCCATGTTACACAATTATAAAGGCTGTGTTGAAGTTAATTTGTATAATGGATCTCAAAGACTATAAGATAAAACAATTTCAAATGACCCACACCTTCTTTTGTTTATAAATATTCATTACATACAAATACAAAAAGGTGAGTCACTGAAATGGCAATATTACAATACCACAGAGATGTATATTTACAATGTCCTATCAAAGTATTTCTGTAAATATGGTTTAAATCATTAAGAGAATGTTAGAAAGTAGAAAGAAGACCCAAGAAAAAGCACAGTTGTACTTTTGATGAAGACATTATTATTGGCATTTTATTTGGGAGTACAATTACTGAACATACCTCACCGTGTACAGTTAAATTGCACCAGGCTGCTTCATTCATGGCTGCTTGGCTAAAAGTATATGGGCAACCCTTGCTGGCTTGCTTTGGTATAATTAATAATATAATTAATAATAATTAATAATATAATTAATAATTATTTACAGGCCCAATAGAGTGAAAATAGAATAGTTCTTCTAACACTGCAAGACTTGTGATTGTCAGGAACCTCAAGCGGATCTCAAGACTTTGAGCAAAGGAATACTGGTTTTGCTTTTTCTTTGGCCTTTTGCCACAGCCGTTGAAAATATCCGGCAAAAAAGAATGTACAATTAAGTTAGTCTAATTAAAGCAGTCGTGTGGAGTGTTTTATTTGTATTTTATTATGAAGTTTCAGAATTTTGGTATCATCCTTTGAGCTTGTCACCTTTATGTGTCCATGTGGCCCGACAAGACCTGACAACATGAACACATTATGCCCATTTATGGGTATTGGCTAGGCATGTAGCTAAGTTAATTATGAAAATCTCACATGTGCTTCCATTCACGAGGGCAATGAGATAAGAGCACATGTGGTAACAATCATGCAGTTTAACAATGTGTCAGGATTCCATTTCTTTAGTACATTTAAGAACACATTTAAAGTAATGAAGGAAGAACAGTGGTCTTAATATTGTCCACATTTCAATACATTGTCCATATAAAAATAATATTGTATTCATCAATATTGTATTTTGCCCTCACTACTTTTCTTTTATTGGTTTACAAGTGTGCAAGTCCATGACATTTAAAAAAGAATGGCAACGCACTGACTATTTGAAAAACAGGATATGCAGTAGTTGTGTACATGTCAAATGTAGTATACTGTGCATGTATGTATCCAAGTTGCGTTAATGGAAAAGTATTAGTCCCTTGCTCTTTTCTCCTTCTCTCTCACCCACATCCGTCTGCCACCTGTTTTCCCAGAGTTATGACCTCAGTCTGCAGGCGTCTCTCCCAAACAAGGCCAAACTACATGCAGCTGTGTGTGTGTGTGTGTGTGTGTTGGGGGGGATGGGGGGGGGGGGGGGGGGGGGAGAGATATGTGAGTGAGACAGAGAGAAAATTAAATAAAGTGGTGCCTTGAGATATGAATTAAATTTGTTCCGTGACAATGCTCCTAAATCAAACCTCTCATATGTCATCTCATCTTTTTCCATTGAAACGAACGGAAATGCAATGAATCCGTTCCAGCCACCCACCAAAATAACAACAATAATTATTTTAATGTTGGAATGATTTTTTTCAATGAGGGAAAACAGCACTCAGTTATGTTTCTATGTTATATAAATACATATAAATAAATATATAACTATATAATTGTTAGGATATTATTATTATTATTATTATTATTATTATTATTATTATTATTATCATTAGTAGTAGTCGTAGTAGTAGTAGTAGTAGTCGTAGAAGTAGTAGTAGCAGTAGTAGTAGTATGGAAATGTGTTGTACTAGAAAAAAAAACAAGGGCAGATTTGGCATCAGTGCCAAAAAAATTATTTGCACTTCAAGATTAAAACATTTGAAGAACAAGATCACAGACTATATTTGGGTCCAGTGGGTGCCTATAGTACATAATTAATCAATGTATTTCAACCTAACCTCAGGCCTGTATTGAAAAATAGAAGGCATTGAAAACTATCCCATAGATTTGGATCCACATTTTGAAAAAAATATACTACATCCAATGATATACAAATATTTAAAAAAAAAAAAACATGTTACCTCCACTTGTTTTGCTTTTCATTAAGTAGCACTTCCTGCGATTATGTTTTAATGAACCAAAGAAAAGCAGTAAGGTAATCACAGCAGCATCCTGTCCCAACTTTAACAATGCAACTCACCGAGCGCTGACATAACATGCATGACGTGTCGTGCAAAACCACACCCACTGTGGGCAGATTATCATGCACAAACATCTGTGATGAGAAAACCAGGTGTTTGGGTGAGTCTCAAGCCAGAGCTTTGTGCTTCCGCATCATTTTAAACCTGAACACATCTCTTTAATATTATGTATGCAACAGAAGCAATATGCTTACTACTTGGAATAAACACAGAGGTGACAAGAAAATGTGTTTGTTTGTGACAAGAATGTCGTACTGGGGTCTGGGTGACACACACAAATACACGCACACAAGCACATGTGCACGCCTCTACAGCAGGTGTTTTCTTCATTAAGAGAAAACGCTTCCAAGTAAATACCACCACCTAGACCAGTGGGACTGTGACAAAGCTCCTGAACTATCCCGTCGAGAACAGTGCGGAGTGTTGCTAACGTCACAAGTTACAATGTAGAATCAGTAGGTCTGCCAAAGCTGTTGAAAAAATTGACAACAAATTCTGTGTCTGCTCACCTCAGAAAAACAAACCTCCTTGGAATAGGCCGGACACTTCCATTTATTTGTAATATTTAAAATCAGTATAAGCCAAATCAACAGTAGAGATTTTGAACCAACTCAGACAAACAGCGTTTTATTTTTTAACCACGGTAAGGAAACTATAAGAGGGACGCTGTTATATTTAGAATTGTTTTTATGTTTGAGGTTTGCACATTTCATTTGATGACAGTGAAACGAATGTGCACTAAAATAAAAAAATAAAAACTCAGCCTGAATAAACATGTTCAGACATCTGAAAGTGTTTTAGGTGTTTTGTAATGTTCCAAACCCTCCCACATCCCCTTATGTCACCCAGCTGTTTTGAGTAGACATAAAAGCCAAAACTCAACCATATTTTCTATCAGCACACTAACTAGTTATGTACTGACTGGTTATGTACAAATGAAGCTTCATGAAGCATTTGTGATATTTCTGACTCCTCGAGATGGCATTCTTTGAACTAAGAGTGCCATCTAGAGGAGTAAAAGATATCACAACTGCTTCATGAAGCTTCATTTGCTCACCACATTACCGATGCATGATCAGTATATAAAAACATATGAGGTCCTACCATGAGTGAGTGTCTGTTTCCCGACAGCAGTCCTGTCCCATAGCCGCTTCCCAGAGACCCCATCGCTCCGTTGTGTGTGTGTGCAGCCCCAATAAGGTTATGCATGTCACTGTGCCCACTGGTCATGGCTGTTGATGGGCCTACAGCATGGCTTCGCAGTACATGGATGGCATCATCCAAACGCTCCAAACGGTCCTCGATGCGACTTTGCTGCAGGTTCATAAACGGAAGACGAGTTTAGAAACCTGACAATTTATCGTAATTTTGTGCCAAGTACACTAAACAAGCTTCTTAAATCAGCTCAAAATATTTTGTTTACTGTGTAAGATTTTCTGAACCAATTTTAAGTTGGAAAAAAGCTGTTGTTGGCTTTTAAAGCCTTTTCCTATTCTCTGAAATGGAATTGGTGAAAATGTTTTACTGTGAAGGTGTGCATACCAGCGAGTGCAGTGGAGCCTCATAGTTTGGCGACGATGCTCCCTGCCCGCCGTTTCTGGACCAGACAGCTGAACTGGCGGCTTAGAGAGAGGGAAACAGGAATTTTCAGGATAGGATGCCATTAATTTGAAAGTAATGCAGATGAGGTATGAGTATAACAGATATAGTCAGTCCATGACCGCTTAATGATTTGCTGATTTGTAGATATTATTATAATTATTATCTTTTTACAATCAATACCTCTTATGTTCTTCTAAATCTCATCAATTCTGACCACGAGATAGTGGCACACAATTTACTCTGATATGAAGTTTGAAAGAGATGCATGACGAAAACCAACGAAAACAGAAGTCGTCTGCACCCACCGAGTTTCTGTTGCCGGTGATTTAATGCCATCCTCTACTATCCTGCATTTAAAAGCTATAGGTAGCAATTGCAATTTATATATTTGGACATGATTATTGATGTATATTGAGAGGTAAGTTATATGTATCATAAATAACTAATAATAAACTAATGGCATTCCTTCAAATGCCCATCCCCAATGTAGATTATGAATGACATGTATAAAAAAGAATGGTTTTGCTAAACAAAACCTCTACACGTAAGAGGTCTTGTGATGTTGGAACATAAAAGAGAGAATGACAAAAACGACAAAACAAAGCAACTCGTCATAGCATGCAAATGTCTGTGAAAACAGCAGAAGTGTCTGTCTGATTAGCATGGGTCCTCTGCAAGACAAACACCCTTTGTGGATCTATTTTGTGTATTATTTCACTTTCAAAAGGTTGTATCCAAATCAACAGGTCTCATTAGCTGGTAGAGTGAGATGAGAGACACTTGTTGAATTTACATTAACATGAGCCTTTGAGAGATGGCAAGCTTCCACAGCACTGAGTGTGAGATTATTATTCTTCAGTTCAAGTAGCCCACAAATTTATTTGAAGGGGGGAATCCAATTAAATTGCTGAGGAACAACATTTGAATTGATAAGGATAATTTAAAGTCTCCAGTTCATGAAATGTGGAAGGAAATTGCAGTACCTGGAGACAACACATATAAAAGCACGGGAAGGACATGTAAATTTCACACAGGAAGCTAGTAGAGCCTAGATTGGAAACCCCAACCAATGGTTGTTTGTATCTGATTAATTTCCCATTTTTACATTGATTGTTTATGTTGCTTACACATCTAACTAGTAGACAAATTGGTAAAACATCTTAAGTTGGAAAGCACAAATCAGAAATTGCCATTGCAATGTCGGATGAAGTCCTAAATTTTGCTCCAATTCTTATTCCTTATCATTCATTTATTATTGCTAAAAGAGAGTCTCGGTGTTGTCTCAATAACCTGAGATGACATTTTATTCATAGTTGCAGGTTTCCTGGCACTGCAACGTTAGGGTCTGGGCCATCACTAGTTTCTGTCTTAAATATTTACTGCAGCAGTATACAAAACATACAATTTTCCATATATCAAAATGGGCTGAAAATCCAGGAAAATTAGCTCTGAATTTTGTATCACAACCACGCAGACAGAGCTAAACAAGACACTAAGAATGAGATATCACACAGGCAGGTAAACATGTTTGCTCTCAAAATGCTGCATGACAGACAAGTGTATTAATAATTTACAGTGAAAGGAACAATTGGGTTTGAAGTTTACTTAGTGGAACTCACTTCCCTTTAATCTAAATGTTTCCTTAAATCTCTTTTATTTGCCTTGATCCATTTCTTGTACAGCACTAGCACTGCTTCTTATATGATTAGTTGTTTCCTGTCTTTTACCTCGGTCTTGCCTTTATATCGCTGAATTCATCTCATTAGCCCATGTATCCCTTCTTCTTTATTCTCCCTTTGCCTTTATTTAGATCACATGCTAATTTCCACATGCTAATTAATATACAATCACCTGGGTATATTCATGTGCAAATACAAATATCTATTAAACGCCAGGGTAAATTGTTTTCAGTCCAACACTGTCAAACACCCTTGCAGCATTATTAGCCTTGAATATCAATTTGCATGTAGTTTGCGCTAATAGGTTTCAATTCTAATTTGTAAAAAGTAGAGTGACTTTGACACGATCATAAACGCCAATTATGGTTATGCAAGTAGGAGCCCAACCGGCTATAATAGTGAAGAGGGGGAGAGAGGGAGTAAGAGGGGAGGGTGTGCTGTAGCTCATGCTCATAGAGCCTGTAGGTTTGTGAACAATTTGTCAAAGTGGTGCTCGTAATTAAAGCTATCTCTCACAAAGCTCGGAGGAGGAATATAAAACGATGTATGTCAGTGCGACAATTAGAGACAAATTCAACACAACTATTATTAGGAGTCATTTTTCACTTTAAGCAGAAGGAGGAAGCGAGGGAGAGAAAAGACACAAACAGGTAATATGCTTATTGTTTTATTTGATGCCAATCTTGTTTGTATCTGATAGAACATGATTAAACAAGTTCATGTCAATTACAATGGAGTTCTAATACTAATATAAAAATAAAGACTGAAACACGTTTTTTCCCTTGTCTGGTTATTTGTGTTGTGATGTCGCTGGTGTGTAATTGATGGATGTCAGACTTCATGTGTCTGTCTACCTGTGAGGGTGGGCGGGGAGCCCACTGGAGTTGAGGGATTGGATGAGTAGCTGTTGTTTGTGTGGTCTGGGGAGTAGATCTGAAGACAAAAAAAGAAAGATAAGTGGATTTTAAAACCTGTAAAGAATAATTAATTAAGTGTATAATTATATTATAAGATTAACGAGCAACAGAATAGGTCTCTTGTAAGGTTGTGTGTGTTTTTGTGCTTAACTTACCGATGCAAGTGCTTTCCCTAAGGCGTCTCCTGTCTGAGAACTACTGGCTGCTCCACTCTGTGCTCGGTTAGCTGTGGCATATACAAATACACGCACACACACATGAACAGGGGAGGGTGAAGGATAAATTCTTGCAAATAAGGATGCTACTGCATTCAAACTAGCAACATCCTTTGTATTACCTGAAAAAGATACGTATGTACATTACAATTAACAGGTCTGCAAAACCAGAAATGTTGCTGTTGTAAGAACTGAGTATAAATTTGTATATGGTCAGTTATTGAATTTTGTCACAAAAACACTTTTTTTTTTTGCACTACACTAAGCTATGATTTTGTATGATAAGGTACTATGCAAATAAAGATGAATTGGATTGAATATGCCTCAAAGTAGACTTTTCTAGATTAATTACTTTGTGCTGATTCTTGGTTTGCCCTTGTTTTTTTTTCTTCTCACACATTATTATTATTATTATTATTATTATTATTATTATTATTATTATTATTATTTACGTTTTGGTTTAGTATCCAGGAACTATTTTCTGAAATGTCAAAGCTTTAAAGGCCAAACTTAAAAACAAAATAAAAATATCTCAAAAATATTATGTGCTAGAATTAAGTAAAGACATCTTTGTAAATCTGCATCAAAATTAGGCTTAGGGACACATACAGCCATAATTGATAAAAAGAGGCTGTGAGCCAGGTGTTTTCAAAACAATTTTTTTTTTATGTGAATATATGATGAAACCAATGACTTCAATAACATTTTTTTCTTTGCGTCATAGTGTCAAAATGAATTGAATTCAATTGCATTGTGCAGGATGCAACGGTGCTGAATCACGTCGCATAGTGATTAGGTGGTGAATTGTAACGTATCAAATCGGTAGTATCTTTATAGTATCAGGTCATTAGTAGTATTGAGATACGTTTGAGATTGGCCTCCGACCGGAGACGCACAACCCATACTAACGGCAATCCTTGGTGGAGGGTCTCGGTCCCTAACCCTCACAAATAGCAAGGATTGACTGTACTACTAAATCTGTTTCACACACTTTCAGTGTGCTCATGCCAAAAAGGAAGGATGTGACCTCAATGTCCCAGATGAACTTCCACAAAACACATACACACAAACACACACACAAGAACACGCACACACAAGAACACACACAAGAACACACACACACAGGCGGATAGAGTTTGACATGCTCACAACTCATATCTGCCGATAGCAGATCCCCAGATGGAAAGTTTACGCTCATACACACAAGTTTGATAAAGGCTCACGCACAAAAACATACACTAAAGAGCATTTCATGGCAAATAAACGCATTAAAAAGATTGGCAGCACGGTTACAGACTAAGAGAAGATATACGGAGAGTGAGACGGGAACAGCAAAAGGAAGCAGCATATGTTTCAGGGTTAAAGCCTGTCTCACTCGTGCCACACTACTGGCCTAGTAAACCATCTGAGAGATTACCAACATAAACCTCACACGTGAACTTTGATCTGGACGATGCAAAATGTAGAACATATGCAAGGGGAAATCGTTTTTCATAAATGAGAGATTAGAGTCGCAAAGGAGGAGATGAAAATGGCATTTTTCTGTCTGCCTACCTGATCTCTTCAAAGAGAAAAGGGAAATGTGATTCTATTTCCTGCCTGCGTGATTTATTTCACCAAAAAATAAAATAAATTCTTTTGACATGACAACGTTGAATGATTTTCAAGTTTCCAAAGTACCTTAACTCATTGTTGCTTATGTAAAAATGCTGCAAAAAAAACCTTTGGGGAAGTAGAAGTTGTTCCTAACACAAGAAAGAACTCTGATGTTTAACAAACAAATACGTTCACTAAGCTGGCCATGTGCCTTATCAATTTAAATCCAGGGGAGACACAATAACTGTATAAAACAGAAATCTATTAGTAGCCCTTTTTTCTTCGTCTTAGACACAAATTATTTATTACATTGGCAACACAGCACACGTCCGTCTCACAGCTCAGAGGTGCGGGGTTCGATTCCGGTCTGGCCTTTCTGTGTGTAATTTGCATGTTGTATGCGTAGATTTTCTTCGGGTATGCCAGGTTCCTCCCGTACACACACACACACACACAACATGTACATACTATTCTTGTTTCCTTCCAAATTACTTACACTGAGCTGTGCGTGTGTGTGCGCACGCATACTCGCGCGCAACAACTTCCTGGAATGTTGCAATGTTGCAGATGTCTTCCCATGAAAACAAACTTCTTTAAATCTGTTTCTTATTGCTTTCCTATTTGTTCTACTGGACTCAAAGCAATATGGCATGTTGAGCATGCGAGTGTGAGCGCATGTGCGTAGATGTCAAGATGGAGATATAATGGATCATTCTCGTTGCAATTAACTCTTACCCATAATGCTTTCTGTGCCGTTGGTGGGAGCGGTGGAGCAAGAGGCGGTGCTGTAGTGATTGGCCCCACTCCCGGCTCCTCGGTGGAAGCTGGACATGGGAGGAAGGCTGGAGTTGATGTCTGCTGATGAATGTGGTGGGTAGCTCTGCACAGACATGTCAACAAGACAGGAACTCATTTGATTAATAGAGCAGGCATGTAAATATGAAGTTTCTACAGCAAAGTGAAGTTATTTCAAATATGTAGCAAGTAACCAGTTGTAGGTTCTGAACGTTTTCTTGCCTTGTGAGAAATTGTCTTCGTTAAGAAAAAAAAAAAAAAAAAAAAATCAAATTATTTTGCCGTTTTGAAGAAGGGCCACAAACGTAAGGTTCCTTTGATTTGTTGAGTTTAAAACCAAATGACAACATGAATGCAGAACACATGTGAAATAATAAGCTGAACTTTTTCAATTATATTCCTTCGTAGATTCCTTTTTTCACCAGGCAGAAACATTCTCTTCAGTTCACTTGACCTATTTTTGATTTTATTGGACCAGTCAAGTACCTGCAGTGTGCCATGAGAGATCATCGGATGTCCCATGGAGAATTATTCTATTTCAATATTTAGTCTTAAAATTAAGATATATTTACAACAAAAATGTATCTTTTGCCACCAATTTGGATCGACAGTCACAGCAAATATTCATCCACTATAATGCATGATTAACCTGCCTATCTATCCACTTAATCAGAACAGGTTAGGACGAAAATTCACACTAATCAAGTTTGTGAGCAAATTATTATTTTTGTGATTTTTTTTTTTTGTTCGGCAGTGTAAGATTTTTAGAATATGTGCCTTTGTTCAATAAAGATAGAAAAATACTACCCAAACAGAAATACGCTAAAATGTGGAATACGAAAATTCCAAAGTGAACCAAACTGTCTTTGGTGCAAATTAGGCTTAATGGGTGTTTTGAATACAATGTAAGCTATGTGATGATTAGATTAGTGTCTGGAAAAATCCCGACAACTATTGTAATGTCAATAACATCTCGGCTCACCAGTCTGTCGTGAGGGTGAACCCCGCAGTAGGAGGAGCTCTGAGAGGGGCCATGGGCAGAGTTCCCCCCTCCCAACATGCTGCCGTGGTAACCCTGTTGGCTTATATTGCTGCTACTGCTGCTCCAGTGGTCGGCACTGTGGTGACCATCTAAAGAAGAGTCAAATAAAACGTGATTATAATTATGGGGTTCTTATAATTTCAGGTCAGTTCAATCATCTATACCCAAAATACTATACACAGGAAAATACAAAAAAATAACTGAGGCTTACAAAGTGCTTTTAACCTTAAAAGCAGTCTTCTGTAAATGTGCGCTTAAAAATGGTTTGGGAATTTTCCATGGCTGTGGCGATGGCAAATTTAAGCACATTTCAATTAAAGAGAATATGACATTTGTTTCTACAGTGAGCATACCTGGCATAAAGAATGAGCTTGGGAAGCCAGAACTCGTTGGTTTGGAGTTGGGATAGCCCGGTGAATCCCTGTTGTAGTCGGCTGTGCTGGCAGATGGAGCGTATACCTGCAACAACAACAACACACAAACATCTCAGATATAACCACCGCCACACAAACAGTATGTCCTTTCGGTTGGGTGATGGCACATGATTGACATAGCTTGTTCCTTGAGGGAGGCTTAATGATACACATTTTCCTGGGGCCTATGCCTCTTGTACAGAACATACTCTCAAGCCTTTATCCGCCGTCCGCCAATCAAGCCATCCATCAATTTTTGACACCACTTATCTTGTTCAGTGTTAAAGACAGAGCCCTAATGCCAACTGACTTTTGGGTGAAAGCTGGATAACAACCTGGTCTTGTCACGAGGGAATCACAAGCCACAAATTTAAAAATGACTGTTGACATAGTAAGCGAGTGAGAAATATAATTTCAGAATTTCTCACTTAAATATTGCTGAATTTCATAAACTGATTAAATAAATTGATAAAATTACCTCTTAAAAAAAGGTAATAGTAAATTATAATCCATAATTACATATTGGAAAGTGGGAAGCTATGATTTGAATATAATGTATACAAACTCTTTTCATAGGAATTTTCTTGAAATGAATTGCTCACAGTACAATGGTATTCACAAAAATGTCTTAAGTATTAATACTTATTATTAGAACGATGCATATATGATATTTTAAGCCCTATACTATTAACAATGGTGTAATCACAAAATGCAATAAACTGTTACAGGGTCACTGGCAGAGATAGGGCAGAGAGGCCCTCTCCCCCTTTAAAATACACTTGGACCACTCCAGGTGCAAGGCTAGATAATTCACATTTGTGTATTTTCAAATTTTTTCAGGATTTTTTTCCCACTTTTCCTCGTGTCCCTGTAGGGAACATACAAGGAACGTTTCTCAGCGTTTTCTGGATTTTAGGGTTTGTAAAATATTGAAATGTTCTGGACTACTCCAGCCCCCAGGAAAAAAAATCTTAGCTCCGCCAGTGTACACGTTCAATGAATACACACTTACATAAATACCAGAACAGGAATGTAAAAGTCATCTGGAGTCTTCCTGAGACAAGATACATTGGTGAATGCCTCATTGTTTTTGAAAAGCGTATAGTGGGATCAAGAATGTTTACAGACTGTTTATGTCTACGGACTGTGTTGGACTGAACGTTTTTCCCTCACAGTGGGGTTTTTGTGCATGTACACTAACCACACCCACAGTGAACAGTTCAAACACAATATAGTGTTTAACTTGTGATTTGCTTCAAAATCCTTTTGAGAATAACCATTCACTTGACCCACCTGACCCAACCATTACTTCTGACAAAAACTGTGTTTAACAAAGCAGTCACAACACATTTCTCCCCTCCCCTTACACGGACGGGCCTGGTTTGATGTGCAAATGAGGAACAAAGCTGTGATTTTCTTCTCAGAGGGGGAGCAGCAGCAGAGAAGTCTTACAACCAAAAATTCAGTCAAATGTGAGACTCTGTGCCGAAGTAGAGGCCTGTTATCACTCAAAACAGGTGACGTTCTTCCCCACTAACAGCGGCCACATGAGAAGACAAAGGGGGCTCCCTATTACATTCCTCTGCTTGTGCGTGTTTGGAAGTGCGTGCGTGTATATAGCGTGCAAACACTCAGCCATGACACTACCTCGTGCCGGATGACGCAAGGCCTGGAACAACTGTTAGACGCTCTCCTCTCAAAGTCACCCCCCTCCAGCTCTGGCTGCATAATTCCCTCCAAATCATGAACACTTTTCCCCATAAAATAAATATGTGGTTGCTAGCATTTTTAACTTTTGAATGTTTGCATGTGAATACACAACAAATGGGCTACAGATGCAACAATGAAACATGGACACATGACCTTAAAATGAAAAAAAAAAAAAAAAACACTTGGGGGCATTACAAAAATCTCTTGCCTTCCGGAGGATAAGTATTAAAAACAGAATTTGCTCGAAAACAAAACCTGACAACATCTTTCCGTATTAAGAATCGGTCTCATTGTTGATGCTAAAACGTCTTGCTTTTATGACTGCAAGGGAGAACTGGTCTCAATTTATTTTTATTAGCTGTGTGCACAATGTTTAAAGGATAAACAATCTAATCGGAGGCATGCAACAGCCATACGTGCACAGGTGTATGTGTGTGTGTGTGAATGGATGAAACAAACGGCTCCATTGAGTTATTAATATGTGATTTCATTACGTGGCGTTGCATCAGAACCCTCTAGAGATGAAATTTGAAACATAAGCCCCTCTGATGGAAGCAAAGGAACAAAGTGAGGATTAGTGTGACCCTGACACCCAATATAACAAGCTTTAATCATGGGTCAAGCATGGCCTTGACACATCAAGGTATTGCCGGCATGCAAGGGAAAAAAGGAATGTCAAAATGTTGCTTTCAAATTGTGTTTCAAAAAAAAAGAATCTGAATAAACTTTTATAGTGAAATGTGATCATAGCATTCATGAGAGCTTGAAATACTAGGACTGCTATTACTAGTCATGATAATTATGCTTTGGATTGGATGTCACAATTACAGTGTATTTTTTCCACTGAATTAATTATTTTACTTCAGTATTTAGGTATTGTGTACATTGTCTGGCACTTTGGGCATATTGCATTGTAGAGAATTCAACTATTTCTTGAAAAAAAACATCTATTTCATCCATCCATCCATCCATCCATCCATCCATCCATCCATCCATCCATCCATCCATCCATCCATCCATCCATCCATCCATCCATCCATCCATCCATCCATCCATCCATCCATCCATCCATCCATCCATCCATCCATCCATCCATCCATTCGAAACCTCTTTCCAGGCCTTTTTAGTTTCCATACAAACTAAAACATGCAACTGCTGTACAAGAATGGTGATGTTTGTGAACCAAACTCAAGTATATAGTTCCCATCTTGGTGCAGTTCATTCGGACAAGGTGTCAACGCAGCATAAGTCAATTGTTTAATCGACTGCCAAACAAAAACAACAAACAAACAAAAAAAAAAACTTTGAACTGAATGGTCACATCTGCCTATTTACTGCAGTGCTTTGTTCAAACAGGTCTTCTTTTCATTGGGTGAACAATGTCCTTGAGTTGTGCTTTTAAACTGCAACCAGCCCCTTCAGCAAACCTTCCTCCATTTTACATTCTTGT
The DNA here is from genome assembly GCF_024217435.2 of Syngnathus scovelli. Classification (NCBI taxonomy): domain Eukaryota; kingdom Metazoa; phylum Chordata; class Actinopteri; order Syngnathiformes; family Syngnathidae; genus Syngnathus; species Syngnathus scovelli. The sequence goes on from NC_090859.1 coordinate 7,586,000, forward strand.
AACCAATAAAAGCACAATGTCCGTTTTTTGTAACACAATATTGTATGCTTTAATTGTTGTACTGTGTGAACACATTGAACAATATTGTATGTATTATTTTTTCTTTACTGTGTGAACACATTGAACCAGGAGGACTACATTGTTCCAATTGATTTGGATCTGAGAAAGCCAACTACAGGTGTGAAGGCACCATTAGACACAAAGCGGGAAACAAAAAATAGATGATAAAGAAGGCTGGGAAAGCTGCTGAATTGTTTTTACTTCCAACAATCACGTACACACATACAGGCAGGCACGCACATAAACACGCACACGGTCTGTAGTTGAGATTAGAGCTGAACTTGAATCCCCTCAAACCCCTTCCTCCTCTTCCCCTGTGAGAACTGAAATCTCTGAACATAAAAGCACATTTATTGACATAAATGCCATTGAAAAAAAACACACAGACACACACGCACATACAGGGACATGTTTTTGCTGCATTTAAAATATTTGAATTTATGTCCCAGAGACATATTTTCCCATTGAATGTGCTGTTTCAACTGGTGACGAAAGGATGTGATTTGTGTGAGTGAGTTGGACATCCAGAAACAGGTGCAGAGTGTGTTCAAGTATAAAGAATGCAAAAAGACCCAATTACAAACTCTTTTCCAATGCACACACACCCACACACAGCGGTATCAGTATTCCCACAGTAAGCGGATCCAAAGCCAGTCAGAAAGCTCTTAATAGTGTTGTCACTTCTTTCACAACTGGTGAGCGTAAGACGTCAAGGGAAAAAAAAAAAAATCTTAAACCTCAATGGAAACCACTCAAAACAACAATAATAGAAATGTAGACAGATTTATCACTAAGCATTACTCTTTAACTGCAGACATTTTCTTCATGTCTACCATTCAAATTCATGTCAAATCCGGTGTGATGAGTGTGTCTAAAGTATTTAAAGACAAGAAAATGGGACATTCATAAATATTACAGTAAAGTGACACTATTATAATGCTGAATATGTTCAATTGTTTAACAGGATGTTTTTTGTGTTTGATTTTTTTCCTTAAAGGCTAATAAGGGTCTTGGGAAAAGTTAGTCTTGCGACAGAAGCACTATGGAAATTCAAGTCAAGAGTTTTTTTTTACCCCATAATTATATGTTTTATATATATATATATATATATATATATATATATATATATATATATATATATATATATATATATCGTTTATCATTGTTTGAGGAGAAAAAGTGTCTTGCAGTGTTTAAGAGTATTAAAAGTTTTTAAAAATCAATCTGTCTTTAAATATCCCATATTATTAACATCTGAAGCAGCTAATGTATGTAAAAAATTATAAAAATATTATATAAGGTGCGTTTTGTAGTCTGGAATCAAGTGCTCCAGCATTGTTGTTTTGACTGTGACGTCACAAATCCGGATGAACCGCAAATGCTCTGCATGTCCTGCATTTTAACAAAAGTCGGCACAAGAGCCGCTTGGACTTGAGGATTCAACCTGTTGCACTCCATGACGGACCAAGAATACAAAGCCTAATAAAAAACAGTGAAACCTGTGTTCACAGAACATCACAGATTGCATCAAAGCATCGCCCTAGGCAACGGCGGGAGAAAATAAAGACACATTCCACTGAAAACTGATTCCTCATGGGCTTCAGACAGCAGCTGTGTGCTCACTAATCTGAATCACAGGTAAAAACTAAACAGTTTCGAGTGATGCCAAAGAGTTTCACGACAGTGACTGTCATGTTTGCATCTTGACAAATGACTCCTGTATTTTGGTCCAGAATTTGCTATAATACTACTACACTGTACTGGAATACAATAAACACAAGCGGGTGGCAACAATACAAGAGAGTGGCCAATGTCTGCACCGATATTTTGAAATAAGGCTGGTGTCGGGACCGATACCTGATATTGGTACTCTCCAAGTTCTACACAATACCACAACTTGAATAAGCATTCCAATGCACTTTTTCCTAGTGTAAGTTCTGAAGTGAGTTTTCTGAAATACAGCATTGTTATCAAGTTTTTAACTAACATTGCATCATTTTTGTTTTGAGTCCTGCTAAATTCTTTGTGAAAACAGAAAATGTTGCAAGTGCGTGTTTGAAACTGACTTTGATGTTCTCATCTGTCGTTTAGTGCTTAAAACACGCCACATCTCGATCTGGATTCAATTGCTCTGTCCTCTTTGGATATTAAATCTATTTATGATGAATATAGGAAATAAAATCTCTTTTTTTTAAAAAAAAAGGCAAAATATAGTACATTACCACATCTAGCACGTTACATGTAAATCAGGCAGATTTCCCTTCGTAACCACCTCATTCGCTGAAACACACACACACATACACACACATATTTTACCACGCTTCATCCAAAGCAGATGTGCTGGAATGTGAACACTCAAAGGAGCAGTCACGAAACCTCTTGACAGACACACACACACACTCACTTGCATGCACATCCTGGAACACAAAACACACATACACACAGCCCGCTGCACCTGCACCGAACCATTTTTTTCTCTTTGTTTCTCTCTCTGCAGCCTCCTGCCTGTCCTCTGCCTCTCATTCCTAAATGGCTGCGTTCTCTTTCATCCCCCGCAAACATTTCAGCACCACAGGGGTACAAACAGTGGCCATATCTGAATAGAAGTGTATTGGTTTCACGTACCATTGTGGGTAATATTTTTTTTCGAGATGGCTTGAATATCTTAGGACACTGACCTGACCTATCTGTCTACCTGTCTGATTCCCCCCACCCCGACACACACACACAGACACCATAATTCTGCTCTCAGAACCAGACCTGAGGCAGACGTGGTTAAGTGACTCAAACATGCCGCAGACAGATCAAACATATTTTTGGGGGGCTTTCTGTTTTTTAGATGTATTTTTATAGAGGAGATCTGAGCCACGGTCTCAGAGCCCTCTGAAGGTTAATTATGTCCCTGATTCAAAACACATGGAAGGAAAAATTGTGTGTGCACGCGTGTGCGTATGCGCATGTGTTTGTGAGAAAGCGGAAGGAAATCCCACCGAGCCGAGCCTTTTATTCTACCAACCTGCAATTGGGCTAATGTGAAGCAGATGTATATACACACACACACACACACACACACATACACACATATTCAAGTTTGAGCATGGCTGCCTAATTGAGTCCATATGAAGGAGCCCAGAATGAGGAGGATTTTGGAAAGAAAAAGAAACAAATAAAACACAAAGTCAAGAGGCAGAGGAAAATTAAAAAGCAAGCAAATTAATTCATAAAAGTTTCAAAGGTGAAAAAAGTAAAATATTAGGTGATAGATGATTAAACAGGACAGGAAGCAATCAAATACATTGAGAGGTAAAGATGAAAAACACACTCATAGATTCACACATCTGCAAAAAATACGTGTGAGTAATTGAAAACATGTGTAGACTTCTCACACACTTGCGTGCACGCGCGCGCGCACACACACGCCAACACACACACATGCTCGTTCTATTCCCCTCTTCCTCTTTCCTTGTGGAACTTCAGCTTCCTGTGGATTGATTAGAGCCCCCTATGGGAAGATAAGTGGACTCAGCGTGTGTGTGTGTGTGTGTGTGTGTGTGTGTGTGTGTGCGTGTGTGTCTGTCTGTCTGTCTGCATGCATGCATCCGTGTGTTTCTAAGTGTTTGGCACCTGTGACTGAGGGGGGGGAGGGTGAGTTAGAAATCAGTATGGGGGCAACGGAGCAAGAGCAAAGGAGAAAGGTGTGACACAAGTGAGAGTGAGCTCAGGAGAGCTGACTACGTCATGCAGTGTACCGGCGTGTGTATGCGTGGGTTAGGAATTTAGCTTGAAATTTTACTTGATTTCAGCGAGTCCATTTCTGTTTCCGCAAACACGAACCCTGCACGGATTCCTGCAACATTCCAAAGGCATCTTATATTGATCAATTGTTCATAGATGTGATTGTGGCCGCCCCGTCCTTCCCAAAGTTATTCGGGATTAGGTTTCAGCTCACCTGCCACCTGAGCAGGGATAGCATAAAATAACCAAATGTATTTTACTTTCAACTGAAAATAAAAACAATGCAAGTAAAATGCTTGTTAAGGATCAAAGATCTCAACTCGCTTCTCCTCGCCTTCCCAAGGCTTCTCCTCTCTCGTGAGGCAGCAGACTGTTTATCTATTATTTAGTGGCGTTCTCCAGCACCACTAACCTATTTAGCAGCTCCTCTTCCATCCCCGCCAAAAGTTATCTGGGTTCCCTGTTGAGCTAACCGAACAAAGTACAGAAACCCCAGCCCTTGATAAGCCAAAGGTAATATATTAGCATAATGTTTGAGTTGAAACAAAGGTTAAATATAAAGTCTCTATCAGGTAGAATAAAGACAATGTGGCATGTAAAAAATGGCTCAGAGAGAGAAAGACCAAAAACGAGGCCAAAAACTCCCAAGTTTAAGCAACCTCCACAGATCTCTTAAAAGTCACACAAAGAAGAAACAGAAAGCGAAAAGTAATTGTGGCGTGCGTTTATATTGCGGCCCACAGATGAATTCAAGATGGCCTTTTCTCTTCCCAACCTCCACAACATCAAAGATTCAGACAGCCAGTGACGTTGCACCATTTAAAATGACCACTAATTACACATATTAGCTCCAAGAATGTGTGTGTGTGTCTTCTGCTGACTTCTCTAGATGTACAGTACTGTGGACTTGGATAAATGTGACTTATGCTGATGAATATCTTACTTGGCTGGTCTCTTAAGCCCTTCCAAGAATTTCATATAATTTAAACAGTTTGAACAATTTCAGTTTCATTGTATTCAATGAAACCGTCATTTATTTAGTTTGTTTTTCATGTCCTTCACAAATGTATCTGAACAACCAATAAAATCGTTTCATTTTACAACATCATGTTAATAAACAAGAATTTCTGCCCTCAATACTTCCACTTTAGACCACACCTCCTCCATTCACTTCATTTCGACTCACAACAGAAGAAAGACAACCGTGGATAAATAGCTTAATGTTTTGTGCAGATGACTGAAACAAAAACGTTTTTTTTCCCAGCATCAAGATTTATTGAATCACGCAGTTTAAGCTTTGTCAACCAAATTAACCATCCAAGTATAAACTACTAAAATTTCTATTCATCCATTTTTGATAAACCTCACCCTGCTTCAGGTCAAGATGAGCCCACCTAAACATTTCAACATACGTATTATACATGTTATACATTTAAATTTGTTTTTATGTAGTGTCTGAAAGACATCCACTCATCCATTTCGTTCGCGTGTGCGTGTGTGTTTATCTGTGTGAGATCATGGTCCTCCACATCATCTTTCTCAGGAAATTGAGAGGACTGTTCTCAACACACACACACACACACACACACATGCATACACACAAACATGCACACACACGCATGCACACACGATTAAAAAGGTGGGGAATATGGAGGCTCATAGCGAACATAATGTGACTTTATAATGCCCCCCTGACACAGGAAATAGCCAGGGGTCTGGGAGTGTGTGTGTGTGTGCGTGTGCATTTTTGCGTGAGTGTTTATGTGAATGTCTGAGGAGCCAAATACCCATCAGAGGAAGGAAATAACGAATCACACTGTGGCTTTTCAGAGCACCAAAGGCTCCATTAAGCTCTCCCAAAAACATGGCAAGGTTAAAAATCTCTTCAGTCCTCTCTTGTAGACACATATTACAGTATAATTTATTAACAGGTGAATTCACATTTTAGTTGAGCTTTATTATGCTGTTTTTGCTCCAAGTAATAAATATGAGTATGTGTGTGCGTGTGTGTGTGTGTGTGTGTGTGTGTGTGTGTGTGTGTGTGTGTGTGTAGCTGCTTTTCCACATCTGTGTATGCACAAGTGTGTGTCTGAATGCCTTCTCCATCTGTACGAGTGAGTAACGAGGTGGTTTTGCATGTCAGCCGGCACACATGAGAACCTTGCTGACTGTGTGCATGTGTGTGTGTGTGTGCGTGTGTGTGTGTGTGTGTGTGTGTGTGTGTGTGTGTGTGTGTGTGTGTGTACATGTTTTTTTTGTGTGTTTGTGAATTCTGCTTTTCGAGCCGGAGAACAAAAACCCTTCTCCACAGGTGACGGCTATTTACAAGTCTCGTCCGTACTCATTTTATTAGGCTTCCATTTTCCTTTCAACCACCAGGACTTTTTTTGGCATAGAAATCACACGGAGGGTTTTTTTCCACTTCTGTTTCACCAATTTCCTTTGATTTAATCACTGCCACATGCTGATGACTGCCAGCGAATGTTTGCTGGAAAATTGCTCAATACACACACGCACACAAACACACGCACACAAACACACGCACACACACACACACGCACACAAGGTGAAGTCTAGTACTTCATACTCCTGCAACACTACCTGCAGGTGTTTTTTTTTTTTTTTCCACGATTACTATGCTCGATACACACAGATGTGCATCGGGGCTACAGGGACTGTGTGTTTGTGACGGAGGATCAAAAGTTCAACATGTGTGACTGCTCCTTTAAAAATAGCCAAGAAGACATCTGGCCCATTTTGGAGGAATTTCTTTTCCTCCTTGAGGATCTTGACCTCATAAATACCAAAATTCAAGTAAGGAAAAGACAATTGGGCCTAAAACAGACAAGACCACACAAGAAAAGTGTATGTGTGTGTGTGTGTGTGAGAGAGAGAGAGAGAGAGAGAGAGAGAGAGAGAGAGAGAGAGAGAGAGAGAGAGAGAGAGAGAGAGAGAGAGAGAGAGTAGCAAGCAAAAGAAGAACATTTTTCCACGTGTCACATTCTTTGCAAGGTCAGAGCTCTTTGTTAAAATTTTAACATCAAATGCCAGATTTTCAGAAAAAGTAAAGAAATCCTGCAATTAGAAATTCTTCTCCTATTTATCCCTCTCATCTATCTGACAATTTGCATTAAACATAAAACCATTTGAATGATGTAAATGATTCATTCATCCATTTTCTGTACCCCTTAATTATCGTCATTACGTTTATGGATGTGTTGGAGCCTACGCCAGCTGAATTTGGGTGAGAGCTGAGATTCACCCTGGGCTAGTCGCCAGCCAATCACAGGGCACATTTAGACAAACAATGATTGTCAATCACATTCACACCAAAGAACAATTCATTGAACAGGAGGAAATACACTCAAGCACTTGGAGTGTATACAAAATACGAGGATTCAAACCCACAACCTTAAACCTATGAGGAGGATTTCCTACCCACTTGTTCACTGTGCCACTTGATGTAAATTAATATTCAGCATATTCCTTGAGGTTGCTTAGATGCGAGACATGAGTAAAAGGTCAAACTTGTGACCCTGCGATGAATAAAACTATGCCTCCTTACTCATTTGCTTCTTCTGCGTTACGGTCAAAACAGGACTCAGAAATGTGGTGCGTATCATACAAGTAACAGCACAACATAAAAAGCCGGTTGTAGGAGACATTTGGAAAATGAACAGTTACTGAGGCCATGAATAAATATGCGAGCAATGTTTATCTTGGATTAACAACAGGTGGTACATACACAGCACAGCAAACCATGTTTACAATTTGTTGTCAACTATATAGCGTGATCACACTTTACAATTAAAATGAACATATCTTCCGATAATTTTGAATAAATGTGTGTAAAAGGTCCAAATGTAAATATCTGGACAGAAAAACCTAAAATACCTAACCCCTGATAAATTCCAAGAATGGGAGACAAAGGCAAAACTATAGTTGCAACTTTGATGGGGCGTCACTATATTTCAAAACACCTAGACACACACACACAGTCTTCCTCGCCATGATGGCAATTGGACTGAGAACCAATCACAAAGCAAGTTACGGGGCATGCAGCCAACGAGACCTCTGCTCTCCCCAGCACTGTCAGGGTGAAAAGAAAAAGCGGCAGCATGCACATTAACTCATTTACAAGCACACGCACAGTGTGCTGCATGGTTGTCAGTAACTTCTTCAATGACATAATATGAGTCTCGAAAACAGGAGTCTTATTTTCCTCTAACAAGACATTCTTTTCATCATGCCTTTAAAACTTAGTATGTCCAACTACAGGTATGTCATTGACATCACATACAGAAATATATGCTGAAAATGTTTGTAAAGACTTCCTTCATTAAAAAAATACAGGTTGACGTTTCATTCAACATTCTCTCTGAGTGTAATGCTACTGATTTGACACAAGCATCATCATTCTCAAAGGGTTACAAAGGATTTTAATGTCTTCCGTGAATGCAAGCTCCAAAAGTTTATGTAGTAGAACGTGACCAGTGTCACTGGAGCACCAGTTTGGAAGAACATTGTTGCCAAGGCAACACGCTAGCAGGCAACAAAATGCAGCTAAGATGGCGGCCGCGACGTCAATTATTGAAGAGACTGCAGAAGGAGTGTGGGGAGCAGTGAGCTGTACCCTGGGATGCTGGGTCACAGTGAACCCATTGCCATAGTGACGCAGACTGGCAACATGTGCCCTGCTCACATTCACCATGGCAACATGGCAACCATAGAATTTGCAAAACATACCAGATGCCACATACACTAAAATGGCTGCCATATAAAGTCCAGATTAAAAAATAGCTTTGAAAACGTTTTACAATCATCTCTAAAGAAAGGAAAGGTTGATTCAGACCAAGTTTAATGAAGCTAATTTTAAAAGCAATCAATATGCATTGTTGTCATTCTTTTACCCAGCACAAGAGAATAGTGATAAACATATCAACATTTAATCCTTCATCTCCATCATTTTGGCTTGTAGGGATTTTAACCCCTGACCTGTTCATGTCGAGAGAGCCTGTGCAGCTATTAGCTCATCCGGCTGCTGGGTTACAGGAATGGATTCTTACCACGTTCATGATTCATTTCAGAAGAACTGTTGCTCACTTCAATGGTGATGACAGACAGACAGACTAAAGCTCAAGACTGCTCATGCTGGCCGGCCCTGGACCGGAGCATTCATCATATGTGCCAAAAGCAAGAAGGTATGGAATGGAGTGCACATGTGATAGATACCACATGCTGTCTAAAATAGTTTGTGAATAAAAAACATTGGATTTGTTGTTTGAAAAAGTTTAAATTCGATTATAAGAGAAAAAAAGAGCAAATTGTGAAATCTGGAATGGTACTCTTGTGTTTGTAACTATACAAAAGTACCATTCATGATCAGCAATCGACATCTGATCTGAATTTTGGAATCTGCTTCTGCAAAGCTTTATCCCAGTCCAACCATTATTAGACCGAATATCAAGCAGAAAAGACAGAAGGGAAATTGATAAACGAAAGCCAAAGGATATCGTTTCTCGAGAGATGCTCAAACTTTGCACTAACAGAAGCCGTTCCAAGATTTTGACACTTAAAAATCACACACACCTCAATCGTGCTCAAACATGAAAATAAATGAAAAAGTTGACTGAACGGATGAATGAATGAAAAGATAAATAAAGCAAGGTGCAGTGTACTTCGACTGCCACTATGAAATCCTAATAGGGAACACATGGAAGCTCACTTGCTGCCAGCAAAACAATCAGGACTACGTTATTAGGCCCACACTGCAATAACAAAGGAAGCGGATCAAAGAGCTGATTAGTGCAACACTTCTTTATTTTCTTTCTCTTCATGTCGTTCTTTCAGATCAAACCTAGACACGCATCTCGCAACGCCACCTATCACACGTAGGAAGCACCTGTCTGACTTATATGCAAAAACGACATTGCCGGCCCATTTTATTGTGCCGCAGCACGTTACAGTTTTGTTGTTTTTGTTTAAAGTGTGACAGCTGTCCAGTGATTATCTGTGAGACCATACAGGCTCTGTAACTGCTTGCCACAGCATGACTGACCCATTAAACACACTCACTAACACAAAAACACACAGACGTATGCTTCACAAAACAATAAGGGGACCATTTTCCACGTCGACAATAAAAAGTGGGAATGTTTCATGTGTGCGTGCCCGTGTGTAGTTGTCCACACTGTAAACAACACAAAGAGACACACACAGCTACGCTTTATTCTTGAGCCAAAATGTTAACTTACTTAAGCATGCCTTCCTGCAGCAAAGTATGAGCATCGTGTCCACACAGTGTTCTCACTTCAATGGCAGTGTGACACTGCTGTACATTAAAAACAGCCTTTGTTGTGTGTTTTTTTTTTTATAATTGTCATATTGAATATATTATTCAAGTATCAAAATTATTAACATACTCGAGAGAAAAAAAATGTGAGGCGCAACATTTTAACTACTAGCACATTCATACAAAAAGAGAGAATGGCAAAAAAAAAATATATTAAAGGGGGAAATGACTAGATGTCCGATATTGATGAAGATTATCAATTCAAATCATTCATAGTATTGCACAAATCAAAAAACTAATCTAAGCTTTTTGACTTTGAGTGCACAAGTAATATGCCTTTCAATAAAAAGGAAAGGCCAAATAAGCAGTGCAAGATTGATAGGTGATGCCAATCACGTACAGCAGGGGTGTCAAACTCTTTTTTTTTTGCGGGCCGCATTGTAGTCATAGCTTCTTTCGGAGGGCTATTAGGACTGTCAACCCAAATAAATGTATGACCACATAAAATATACAGTAAAAGCTACAAAACAAACTGAAGAATAACTCGTTTTCAAATCAGATGAATAAAAACTGGTCAAATATTAAAAAAAAAGATATTATTAAAAGTCAAGACAATTTTTAATTCTAGTAATGACACACAAATCAAATGCACAATTAGTCTTCGCGGGCCACATAAAATGATGTGGCGGGTCGTATCTGGCCCCCGGACCTTGAGTTTGACACCTGTGATGTACAGGAATGCAAGTAGATACGTAGCCGGAAATTGACAAAAAATTGGCGGGAAGTGTAATAAATTTCTCATTAACAGTGAAAGTATCTGATCACTGCATGTGGTTTAAAAAAATCTGTATGCAGACACTTGGAGCCACCATTGAGCAGGTTAATGCAGGTGTGATGAGATTCACAATGGCAGGCACAGGGCTTGTTCCATGCCGTTAAAAGTCCTTTGTACCTTGATGGTCTGTGCGAGTCTCCAGTCAACCGACCGGATAAATGAACGACCATCATCATCATCTGCTTCTGCCGTTGCCTGTCTGCGTCTCCCAGCTGACCTTGATTTTCAGAGCGAGTTGGCGGGCGCTCAGTCAGTCACTGGGTATCAAACCTGTCACTCCCAGAAAGAGATTCTGTTCTCATTGGACAATTAAAGGTGGAAATTCCTAGCGATGTGAGGAATGCTGCTCTATTCTGACTGTCATTCCTTCTGTTTAGTCTTGTGCGTCGTTTCCCTGCTTTAAAATAAGTGTAGGTCGTCTTGTCTGTATGGGTGTGACTGTGTGTACATGCCACGCATCATTTGGCAGTAGTGACCTTACACATTAAAGTCAAACAATTGTAAAGACAGTGAGCGAGAGAAATGACCAGAGAGAATAGGCTGAAAAGCACAAGTTACACAACCTACACACAGCAGACTGTGCACAGTGGCACAGAAATGCATTTTGTTTGTCAGGCAATTATAAAAATTCCATTGCAATTGAAAGGAACACAAGCATAATAATAATAATAATAATTAGCTACATTACTTTACTCGTTTTCAAGCAAATTGCAAAGATAGGAAGATACGAAATACAAAGTGTCATTATCTCCGACATCACGAGCCATTCTGACATTGGCATTTGACAATTACTTGTTACTAATGATATTCTAATGACCCTTTTCTCAACATTACTAATAATGACAGAACAAAATCACGAGGGAGGGAAGTAATGTCTCATTCATCTATGAATAAATATTGCATAATCACCTGATTTGTTTGCTAAATTTTTTCAACAAGAACAAAAATGAATCTGAGAATTATATATATATAATATTATATGTAATTATATATATAGATATATAAATATATATACACACGCACGCACGCACGCACACACACACACACACGCACGCACGCACGCACGCACACACACACACACACACACACACACACACACACACACACACACACACATACTGTCTCTATCAGCACCATCACTTTCAGATAATCCAATGCAGGAAGGATTACTGTCTAATGTAGTGTATACACACACACACACACACACACACACACACACACACACACACACACTACAAAACAAAATGAAGACACTAGTGAAAACATAAGCGACTTTGAATCAGATAAACCGAAAACTGAATTTTACATCAAAACAATGGTGTAAAAACAAATCCAGAGAGTCCAGATTGCCTTCCACACACAATACAAATAGTCACTAATAAAATTATGATGCACAAACAGAATCATGTCTTAAAAGTAATCTTCTTTCTTTCTGGTAGCACTGTTGCCCGATTTTTCAATTGCTAACTTACACATTAACATTTTGAAAATTAGCTGAATATTTAGAGTGGTACACCCTGAACAAGAGGGACAGATGGAGTCAGAGGTCCGCAAACATACACTCATACACCCGCACGTACAAATGTTGCTATTTATAAAGTCTGCATAACACGCTGTGCTCCAATTCCAGCGTACCACGCACACAGGATGTCCACAAACGCTATGTCCACGATGACGAGCACATGCGCACACAAATACTCATTAATGTGAATAATTAAAACCTACGAATAGGATAAGCGGTTGTCAAAAAATTAACGGATTGATAGAATTATCAACATATGCTTAAAGGACCATGCGCAAAGAATTTCAAAGGCCTGCTTTCCTTTGACTCTTTCTTAAAAATTTCAAATATGATTATACTTGTTTGTTAATTGATGTTTGTGATTCAATTAATCAATTTATTGAATAAAAAGTAATTACATGGGAGTAGTTGGACCTTGACCTCTGACCTTTTTCAGAACAAGCACATTGAGCTAAAAGACTAATGGTTCAAATATTTTCAGGTTAAAAAAAAAACGAGTACATAAAAAAATATTTTCAATTTGATTATCAAGGGGAGACAGCCAAAAAGCAACGGATTCAGTAAACTCCAGGCGTGCGGCATTTACAGGGAAAGTGTTAAAATTGTGTTTTTGCTGGAGCAGCACAGCGACAGCGGACTGCAGAATTTTGGCAGGCTGTTTCGGGACCCTCCTAATTAAAACTTACTGAATATTCAAATGTGGTGTTAGCATAACAATAGCCTGCTGGCCAGCCTGGTTTTAAATGAGGCCTTTTGTTTTATCCCAGCTTTCTGTTGCCTCATTAAGCTGCTGGAGCTTAAGTTAGCGAGCTGACAGCCGCTAACCGAAGCGCAGGCCTCGGCCCTCACCCTCCTCTTCTCCTCCTGGCCTCTCCTCCCCCACGCACACTCCCAAGCCAAAGCCCCAGTTCCAGCTCTTCAGTGTTTGGTCTCTGCGGGCCGGGCTTCGCGGCTGCTGCAGCACATCCGTCCAGGCATTTCTGTCTTCTGCTCTCAAACCCCCCGACAACTCTGCCCCCCCCCTCCTCCTCCGCTGCAGACTACAGACTAGCCTCCACGCAGCCACACTGTACCCAAAACCCAAACTCGGCCTTCTGAAAACCTCCAAATACAAGACACAAGACAAACAACATTTGGTTATCACAGTGTTTCTCTCTCTGATTTGTGTGTCTCTCTTTTTGCCAACAGACATGGAGTGTAAACAAGCTGCGATACAGACAGTGAGAGTGAGACAGGAAAGGGGGGGGGTGTATAGAAGGGAGCTTGGCACCGGATCAAGACCGTCGGCACAATGTGCCATCCAACAGCCAGCCACCAAACAAAGCGGTGCCACACCGAGCCCTGTGGCAGCACTGAGCTGGAGAGCTCTGAATCCGAGAGAGGCCGGTGAGATAAAAAAAAAGGAGGCTGGGCGCTGAAAGGAATAAAGAGGGTATAAAAAAGTAGGAGAATTCAGGAACCTGCGACTATAAGAAATGACGTTCCGATAGCTTGATGGAGGCCGAAGACCTGCCAGGCATCAAGCATATAGGTCGAGTGTTGGTGAGTATTTATACAAGCAGAGGCTTTGTGGAATCCCTTCTGAATTTACTTATGCTGGTCAATGAAAAAAAATATTTTTTATTTTAAATACACAGTAAAATAACAAGCCTGAAATAAATAAAATTGTTACTCCATGGAAAATGTACTAATAAAGAGAAACATTAATTAGCATAAAATATTTCAATTGTCTCCTATATACTTTTTTGTTTTATTGTGGTCACAATTTTTTTTATTATTTCTTTATTTTGGGCTTTTGACAGGATGATCTCAGTTCACGTTACAATGCAAATTTAAACAATTATTTTTTTTATAAATGATTTGGAACATTTTACTCGAAACAATTTCCTTCCTTTTGACATGAAACACGACAATACGAAAGTGACATAAAATGCAGACAGACCTGAGGAGAACTAACACTTCCCTGACAGGTGAATCAGTAGGAAATTACAAGCTTCCATCTTAATTTACACCTTGCTTCTTTGCATTCGTGGCTGTTCCATTCAAGGAAACCTGTGAAATTCATCTAGTTTCCTTTCAATTTGTGCCATGTTTCTCACGTCTGCCCCCTCCCCACTGCTCGAAATCAACCCCATCCACTTTCTGTTTTACGGGTGAGGGTCAAGGGTGAAGTCTGACAGGTTCACTAGAGTTTGAACACCTCATAACCTTTTTAGGGGCTTTATTATTTAAAAAAAACAAAAAATACAGATAAGTAAAAATTAAAGCAGTGGGAAAAAAACAATGTGGATTGTTTGCAGTATGTCTTATAAAAACGTTGCAAGGACAATAATAAAATACAGTACACATTACAAACATATTGAGGCTTCATTCTAACGTCACAATTATTTTTAAATAGTGCACTTTTGAGGCAATGCGAAAATATATAAAATAAAAAAATAAAATAATGAATTTAAAGCCCTGATTGAATTTATTTTAACGCACAAAAATCTTCATTTCATCTTTGCCGATTTTAGGAAAAGTAAATCAAAATACGCGATATGTTTTACACGCATGTCAGTCCATTTAACAGCAACAAACGCAATACCTTCTTTGACTAATAAGGCTCTTATCTATTTTCACGTGGACATCCATTTGGATAATTTGAAATAAGTGATTGAGAGAACGAGAGAGACGGAAAATAAATCTGCGCGGTGGATTATTTCGATTGAGACTTGAAAGCTTGATGGCAAAACTGCTAAATGATCAGGAGAGGCGATCGCACGCAAGCCCGTATTTTGTGTCCTGCTATACCTTCTCAGTCATACACATGTGCGCGCACGTACACGCGTGCGCGCACGCTTGCATGTTGAGCGTGTTCCAAGGCAAGGAGCGACTGTCGCACCTTGACGCGCTCGAAGTTGGAGCGTGAACTCAGCACACTTCACAATCACACCTCATTGCTCATTCTTTCTTCCTCCTTAGATGCGCACAGAGAAGTAAAACGAAGACAGAAGAGCGCTTACCGCTTTGCCATTGTAGTAGTACATCAGTGAACTGCCTGTCATCCCCGGGATGGTGTACGCACAATACATCGTTCCTGTCCTCCGCAGAAACCCGAAAAGATCGACTTCTCCCCTTCTCTTTTTTTTTGCTTGCTTTCTTTCTCTACAGATTTTTTTTAGTCGTCTTTAATCGTCTGCTGTCCTCGCGCCGTCTCCACCCGAGGCTCTTTTTTCTTGTGGCGCGCGCTAACTTTTCCTCGCTCTGTTGTTATGATGTCAAACTCTTTTCCGCTCCGCTGGCGTGTCTGTGCCTGCGCGCTTTTTTTTCGGCCGACAATTCCTTCAGTTGCATTTTCCCATATGGCCGAGCCGAGGCGCGTGGAATATGCAAAGTGGGCAGGGAGAGAGAGCGCGGAGTGCCCCTCCTCTCTGCCCCCCTCCCCACTCCTCGCTGCTTCCACCCTCCTCCCCGTCCGTCGCGCACGCACAAGGAACGAGCGGGTGGAACGTGCACGCCAATACTCGCGGCAACGCGCGCAGTTGCCTCCACTCTTTCAACTTTCCACAGCGAAATCTGGAAACCTCCTACTCGCCCCCCCCACACGCCTTTGAAGTGGGCTCACTTTTTCCACTCTCCCCGTCTTTATTTACCTCGCTGCTCCGCGCCTCCAATGCCCCTTTCTCTCCTCTCTTGCTCCCTTCTTTCCTTCCACACCCCTTTTTCTTCCATCGATTTCTTCGCCTATTTTTTTGCTCTTATCCATCCACTTTACCCCCTCCTGTTTTACTCTGTCGTTCTTTCTTCCAGGTTTTTCTCATTTTCTTCCAATCCCCCCTTCTCACTCCCAAAGCATCTTCCCTGAACTTCTTTACCTATTTTTTCTTTTTTTATATAATTAATTGTATCTCACTAATTTCACAACTTGTTCCCTTTGCTGTTTCCTCCTCAATTCCATCCGCATTAAGTTTTGAAATAAAAAAAGACTACATTCAAAGTCAATTGGCATTTTTTTTTTTACTATGTGGATGCTAATCTGAATCCCTGTAAATGGAAAATACTCCATTGCCATTTCTAATATTTCGTAAGAATATTTGGAATTATATGTCATCAAAATAGCACCAACAAATCATATAAGAGAGCTTTTCCCCACTTTTGTTTTCACCTTTTCTTCATCTACTTGAGCTACTGCCAATGCCAGGGCATTCATTATTTACAATCCCTTGTTGTCGACAGAAAGTGTAATTTTTCTTCATGTGATTGTTCAAGTGAGAGCAGCATGATGGCACAAAGAAAAGAATAGCTTCAAGCATGACAACATGCAATTTATACAACTGACATGGACAGTAGTAGCGAAAAAATACACCACAATCTCCAAAGTTAATTGGGATATTCAAATTCATACCAGCCTTTTTCGGCATTATGTCTTGACACAGTTAACTTGTTTTTAAGTGGATTACTTTTAAGAATTGTAAAATAAAATAAACTGTCTACCTTTAAGGATTTTGGGATGGAGAAATTTTGATACTGGGATGCATTCATATTTCTGGTCATGTTTAACATTTTATAACACCTAGAATATTATGAAGGTGCTCTGTTTGACGCTGGTTAGAAAACTAACATTAATTGTGATTGAACCCAATGAAGATTCTTTTTGCTTATTGATTTGCTTATTTAAATCATATTTATTAGATGAGCCGTGAAGGGTCTTGTTGGGTTCTAGCAGGGATAGGTGGGATGTGATTAATAGGAAAAAGGTGCAGTTATTGACTTTTGAAGAGTTACTCACAAAACATATTCAAATTAATTCACTGTGAGGAAGAAATAAATACTCAAAACCAGATTCAATAGTGCCATTGGGGGGTGAGAAACACCATCTGTTTTTGTTTTATTTATTGAATGATTGTATTCCGATGTTTTTGTTTTTTGGCACAATGATGAGACATAGAGATTATTTTGCATGACCTTTTATTTTACTTTAACAGCTACGACAAACATTGCGTTTAAAGGAATATTTACTACGTGCTTAAGTTTAATTTCCATTGGTCAGATGTTTCTGTGATAATTAAAGGGAGACTTTATTCTAAGATTCCAATGTAATTATGATTAACATTCAGGGTTATTTATGGATACTAGAAGCAAATAACACCAAATTTACTACAACAAAGGTTTCCTGCAATCATAAAGGATTATTATCTTTTCACCTCCACAAAATGGTGGAATCTGGTCATGTATTTAACAATTAAATAAGTAATCTCTCGCATCACAACCCAGCAAACATCTTTCACACTCATTAGAATTCAGGATGGGCACAAGATTTATTGTTGTATATTTCATGGTTGATAACAGTTACACTTGTATGCAAGTTAGGAACGTACAGAGAATAAGTGTTTTATGATGATTGAAACCTGTTATCGTGAAGAATGGGACATTCATTCATTCATTCATTCATTGAATTAAAGATAACTCTCACAAAACATAGGGCGCCCCAGTAGGCCATTAGCATAGTTATATCTTTCGAAGTACTACAAGTCACACTGAAACGAACAAACCAAAAAACAGATCAGTTGCTCATCCCATTTGTACACACCTCATTTTCTCACCCTATGTTAGTTTTGGAAAATCAGAATACTTTTTTTTTTGATCAACATCAAATTAATAAGTAATAAAAATGTTCTTCTTAGCCATACATCACTATTACAACAAAACGTCTCCTCAATTCTAAACTGGTGCAATTAACCACAGTTATGTGCACTCTTTTCCCACTATACATATCATTAGCTTTTTCATGTCCAATCATTTCCCGTTTCTCTCCAAATGCCTCTGAGAAGCTGATAATATGAATCAGATGCACTGATTTCACCTTGAGCTTCGGGGACTTGCTCAAATAGGAAAAGATGGGGTAAATTATAGCAGCAGATGCTTACTACTCTCTACCTATGCTATTATCCTACCTATACATGCACCAAGTTGTCAAATCAATGTATCCTATCGAGCCTCTATACATGGCTTACTTCAAACATTTTAATAGAAATTTTCCCAAAGGAGGTCCACATAATCCAAATCCCATTAAATGGCACTGGTTTAATATCAGTCACCTCCCAAGCTTACTTAATGCTGATAGCATCATTTTTACCAGACTTAAGTCAAAATGAGAGAGTTTTCTACATCGAAAATGAGTGGGTCGTGCCGACCAAAGATAAAAACAAGAAAAGAAACAAAACGGATGGAATTAACAATTGGAGACAAACAGAAGACAGATGTACTTTCAGTCCCCACAACAGACAAGGCAGTGTATTAGTCTCTGTAAATTTCATTTTAATATTATCATCACTCATCCTATTACAACAAATAGTAGACTCCAAAACTAGCTAGCAAACCTCCCAAACCCCTCTTGCTCTCCTTCTCTGTCACTCACGGTCTCTATCGCTCCCCTCTCTTCCTTTGGCTTTAATTTGATTAAAAAGCGAGCTGCAGGAAGGGGAGGGAGGGCTGATGCACATCTAATAAGTGGACCATCTGTCTGCAGCACTGGCAGCCTCCCAGCATTGTACCCAACCAGACTGAATGGGAAATGAAGAGAGAGATGGAGGGAGGGAGGAATGAAGATCAAGGGGGAAAGTGTATAGAACCCAAATAAAAAAGTGAACCGGTTGAGGAAAAATAAAAAGAGGCATATTTTCAATTTGGTCTAATTGCTGCGTGGCAAACAAACCTGCGCGAGCAATGGCCACGGAAACAAACAAAAAGGGGAAAGGGACAAAAATGGGAGCAGGGAGAGGAGCAGTAAAAGAGGAGGAATGAGAGTGAGAGATTGAAATGAAAACAGCAGATGAAGGGAGTAAGCTATATAGAAGTTTAATTAGAGAAGAAGTGATAAAATACTGCAGATGTTAAGAGATGTCGAGATTGCATTCCTACTGTATTGTCCCGCCCATCCCTTTCCTATCCCTCCTGTTGTTGTGAGCTTCCTCAACATGCACCTGTATTTGCTCTTCTGCTCGCCCCTCATCTGCTTCCCAAGCTTCCTCTCATCGTCGGTCCTCTTCTTCTCCCTTCCTATTCTAGCATCCTCCACTTTTACTCACTCTTCCTCTGCTGTCTCTTCCTCCTCACAGACCAAGACAAAAACACTGAGCTGGCTTGGCCTTGTTTATAGTGAGCTGACAGTTACTACCAAGTGATCACAGCCAATTATACTTTATCAAATATGCATTCACAGCTATAATACTGTCTTGCAGCAGGCACGTCCACACATAGTGCTCAAGCACCAGCTCTTCTATACTGGATCAGAAAAGTATTCTTTTGCCTACCCCCCTCCATTTATCAAAATTCAAAATAATTAAATACTAAATAACAAAAATGCTCTCTGTCGTCAATTCTCCTCGAAATCGTTCTGCTATCAAATGGTAATTTATTTGAGTTCTTGTGATCCACAGTGCACACAAACACCCTATTTGAACAGGGGTGTGTAGACTTTTAATATCCACTGTGCCATCACTTTATCATCTTTGTAAAAAGGTTTCTCAATTGTGTTGATTGGGTTAACAAAAATTAAATCTTCCACTGTATCTCTAATTGTGTGAATAATTTTGGCAATGGTTGCCAATTTTGGAGTTGGTGCTTGAGCACCTGCCCCCTAATATGGCGGTGTACGTGCTTGGTTTGCAGGATATTTTAAATGTGGTTTATTGTAATTCTGTTTCAATTTGTTTAACATCCCTGTCCTTTCTTTGCTGTAAAAGCCTATGCACCAATTATCCCAGAAAACAACATAGTGAGTACAGTATTGTCTTTATTCTGTATTGGACTATGACAAGTAGCCCCTCAAATACATATGTGAGCACCTATCAGGATCCCACATGTGTGTCACACATTACTGGATCTGTAATAAAATCTGAAAATGTCTTAACTTTGCCTTTCTTGCATGTATATAATCTGGCAGAGTTAACAGGCTCACTTTAGCTGTCAGGTTGTCACAAGAAATCCAATACAGTATGTTAATGAGGTTCTCCCTCAAGCTATATGTTGGTTAATTAAAGGCACAAAAAACTAATGAGTGATTGTTAAGTAATTAATGAAGTTTTTACTTGTAGGAAAATTGTGTGCATAATACAAGTAAGTAATCGTCTATATTTTTCAGTAGTGCTTGCATGTCAACAGATGACATCAATTGGTAATGGAAGAATGTCTGACATGGCAAGTCAAATGAATTTATGTACAGTGCAAGATGGAGAGTGAACAAGAAGATGTGTTTTGCTTTTTCTCGCTCCACTGTAATCAGGCTTAAAAATCACGTATGGCCTCAGCTAATTTTGCTGGAAATATAAACTGAACAGAGTGGAAGAGAGTACACAAAGTGTTTGGAGAGGGCGGGTACGTGTGTCTGTGAAGTGAGTCTTTGAGAGTCTCAATAAAGTGTTTGTGTGCGTGTGTGGCATCCATCGGAAAACTCAGTAAGCGCAGAGCCGAGCTAGAACGAGGCAAACGCACGCTGCTGCACGCTAATTATGTATGCATGATTTAATCTGCAACTCAATAATATGCAAATATATTCATATGTTAGTTTCTTAATTAAAAATGCAAAGCAGCCCTTATGGTGATTTTGCTGTGATTTTCCTTTCAGCCTAACAAACGGAACATTTTGAGAAATTCTGCAAACTGGAGAGGAAATGCTACGATGGGGGTTGACAACAAAAAAATGGAACACAACTTCCTCTAGCAACTTGTTGAATGAAAGGAAATGTGCCATAATACGCATGCGTCTATGTTAAGTAGAGTGCATGCATGACATGCATGATTCTTTTTTTTCCTGGCTTGTGACAACTTGTAACTCAAAATGAAATACACACTTAATGCATTGTATGGCGCTAGCATGCAAAGTATTTTTTTCTATCAAGATAGATTTTTTTTAAATTGTCAATAAACTTTTCATGTACCGTATTTTCCGGACTATAAGGCGCACGGGACTATAAGGCGCACCTTTCATGAATGGCCCATTTTAAAACTTTGTCCTTATATAAGGCGCACTGGACTATAGGGCGCACCATTAATGCATCACGTCAGATTTTTAATCCAAATCAAATAATTCTCCATTTTATCTTTTTTATTGCAACTTCAGATGCAACAAATAACTTTATAATCACAAAATAATGATTCATAGTCTTTTTGATTCATGATTCATAGTCTTCAGCGGGCCACTTATGATTGATTTCATGACACAATGCTTCGGGCCAGTTTAAATGTAGGGATTTGGTCCATATATAAGGCGCACCAGACTATAAGGCGCACTGTCGGCTTTTGAGAAAATTTTTGGTTTTTAGGTGCGCCTTATAGTCCGGAAAATACGGTCGTTTTTGTGTTATTGGTTCCTTAGTGTGGGTCTGCCTTACTTTTTCCTGACTATTCTAACCACCTTTCTCTACTGACCCAAGTTGACAAAGGTGCGACATTTTGAGTATTGTTTTATCATCTGCAATTAACTGGTGGTCAGTGTGTACCCTGCCCCTAACCCAAATTCAGCTGGGATAGGCTTGGCTCACCTGTGACCCTGATGAGGACACCCACAATTTAAATGGATGGACAGATTTAGGTTCTATCATGAAAGACACTGATGTTGTGGTTCTGACAGCTGAATTTGAAATGCTACAGGGGTTGAAGATCATTTAGAAAAAGGAAACACAACACGTATGTGCGGGCGGCCGCTTTACTGCCATCTTGGACACGGTTTGTGTCATAGCTTCATATCTATATTTACATCGACACAATACACAACAAATTTGCAAAATAATTCAGTAAGTTAAATAAATTCCCACCCATTGCTCCACCAACAACTTCAAGAAGCGACAATGTTAGTGTCATGTATTAGAACCTAATGCTATTAAAATTCTAATTTAAAAACGTAACTCACGCACACACACGCACACACACACACACACTCAAAGTGACCGCCTAGAGAGTGTTTCAATTGAACTGCCACTGTTAGAGTCATCATTTCTTCACAAAAATACACTTGTCAATTATTCTCGCGGTGTGGCAGATGACATTGCCAAACAATCCCCCCCACCCCCAATTCCAAGGCGACAACTCAAATTAACATTACTAAAGATTTTACTTGGTTATTCAATTTCACAATTGATGAGTAGGCAGGCACTCCAGAGAACCAAATATTTGTATACAATACAAGCAGATTTCGTATGTGTCCATTAAAATGGTGAAACCTCGGAGGACTAACTAACAATCTGTTCAGAGAAGTGGATTGACCTCCGATTTTTGATAAAGGAAATAATAAAAACTGAAATAATCTATTCCAGGGTCACAGTGTCTCCATCATAAAAGTTTGATTAACTGTACGGCTATTCGTAAGTAATACTCTAACATTTGTGTATAAAATTAAGACCATCAATGTCAAAGTTGTAATATTCCCGTGATTTATTTTACAGATGTGGCACACATCCCATTTAAAAATGTTCTGGAGTTACCCACTATTACACGTAAAAACATCTGTCCTGACATTTTCTATACCCGTTATCCTCATTAAGTTTGCTGGTCAGCTGGACTGGACAATTTAGAGACTTCATTTAAATCATGCACGTTTTTGGAATGTTGATTTACGTCCATATATTTTAAATTCCAACTTAATAGGTTCCTCTGTATTTATATGCAATAATGTTAGTGGTGGTGTCATGGGTTGGTCTGCCAATATTATAGACACTAAAGATAGTGATCTGCTATGGCACTGGCCGATATGGCATTCTCTTATTAATGTGTACCGTCAGAATGATTTAGTGTGCAATTTTAAGAATATAGTGGCTCATTGTTGATGTAAAATGTCCATTTTAGTCCAAGTAAGTAAGTAAGTAAGTAAGTAAGTAAGTAAGTAAGTAAGTAAGTAAGGAAGGAAGGAAGGAAGGAAGGAAGGAAGAAAGAAAGAAAGAAAGAAAGAAAGAAAGAAAGAAAGAAAGAAAGAAAGAAAGAAAGAAAGAAAGAAAGAAAGAAAGAAAGAAAGAAAGAAAGAAAGGAAATACATTTAAAAAAAACACACTGGCCACTGTAAAGTGGGACTCAAACATTTCTATGAGGAGACGTGAGCTGTGCTGTAAACATCATCAACTGCTTAACAAGTGCTGCAAATGATCTCCTGTTTTTTTCCTCGGCTCACAAATTCTCGAAAACAGCTTTTGACAGCTTGTCATGTTAAGATCACAGAGCAATTAGCTGTCAGCAGGCAACACTCTCCGAACACTTGCTGGTGTTGTGCGCCGGCAAGGTAATAACTCACAGAGAACTGATAATCAAGATAATCAACTGAAAGGGGGAGGAAAAAAAATACTTTCACGTTTAATGTAAAGATGACACTGCTGCTGATATGCTAACCAAAAATAATGTTGTTTAACAATACTAATAATCTGTGATTCACACTTTAATCACTTCTGAACATCCCAGAAAATAATACGATTACAGATGCATAGTCAACTAATTTTATAGCTGTCATCACACATTTATTCATATGAACGTCAATTACTAAAATAAATATAGTTATCGAGTTAATGAAAACTAACAAATGTTAATACTAGTTACAATCAGCGTAAACACAGAAGCTTCAAGGCACTGCCCAGTTAGAATATGCATACATGAGGCATCATTTTGAACTAAAAAATACAAAACATGCCTCGACTTTTTTTTTCAGTTTATCGTGGTTGATTTCAGAAGATTACCACACACTACTGTTTGACGTACATAGCAACATGTTATGGCGCCGGGGAAGGTCAGACAGCCTCAGGCAGTGGGCTACTGGTCATGTTTTGTAATCCATCCTTGGCGTACGCACTTAACCTTTACAAGACAAATACATCAATAATCCAATGTCTGCTACATAGATAGGACCGCACTAATGGGAAACAGCAAATAGAACACAAAGCTCCTACAAGCAAAAGATTTGGATTAAACCAAGAGGGGGAGGGGGGGTCAAGGCAAGGAAAGTACCTTGATGAACAGTAGTAGGTAGTAATGCTGTCATTATAGAGCTCACATACTCTTTGCAATTTGCAATTGTTGTTTTTTAACCAGACTGGTAGCTACACCATATCTCTGCCCCGAGTCGCCAAACTCAATTTTGGCCATGCAGTATAGGGGACAAGGTGACCGGAGCCTCATGAGACAGGACCGCCCACTCAGACTAATTTCAGACTCACATACATGTTATTGAGCTCCATGTAATTAATTAGTAACGTGACTCTCGTTCACAGTCAGCAGGGATAGGCACGAGATCAACTGTGATCTGTACATAAAAAACATTAACATTTTGGGTTTCTGTGCATATTTTATTATTTGACATGTTGGCAGACATATCACACCGTATCCACTCTATATCAACTTACTTGGGCAGTTTCATACACTAAACAATAATAATTGGCACATAAAAATGTTATGATTTTTTAATTTTTTTTATTAAAAGCGTTCGATTCGTGGGGATTGGCGCAACTCTGCAATGCCTAGAACTGCCTGAGAGGGGCAGGGTGGCTCACCAAACAACAATCCGTCCTGCACCGCCCCGCCGACCCCCAACCCTCCACCATCCCTCATCCACCCGTGGACCACTGGGGACCCCTGGCTGTCCTACTGTGCCTTCTGCAAGACCTGGTTTAATTTAATTAACGCTGTCAACTTTAAACAAACACACAAATGAGAGAGAGAGTGAGAGCAAGAGAGAAAGAGAGAGAGAGAAAAGGCATAAGGTACTAAATTGGAGTTGTGATCAAGGTCAGGGTCAAGGTCTATAGTATGTCTTATCTTTCCTAGCTTTCGTTATCTACAATACTAATGTTTGCTTCTGGTATAATAATAATAATAATAATAATAATAATAATAATAATAATAATAATAATAATAATAATAATAAATATACAATTAAATCAATAACATTGGCATACATTGCAAATGTTAATTGCTTTATGTTTCATGTATTGACACTACTATCTTGAATTTTTGCTGGCCATTTTGCATGGTAATCTCAACGTGCACTCTTTGTTTTGTCACATTTCAGTTTCAATCGTCTAAAATGAATCACCATAAGAGGAGCACAGCAAGAAAATTGTACGACATACTAATGTTAGCCTAATGTTAGCTTAATTTCCTTTTGATTACAAAGACATCCCACGCTCTCCTCTCGTGTGATTTAATTGTTTCTCAAAGTAAATCAGTGACTCAGCAAACCAAATTTGACAAACAAAAGTAAATGGGAAGCATGGAAAGAAGTGACAAAAAATGAACTTTAATATGATACAAAGGCAACCTCCATTGGCCACACAACCAACGTGGCTTTTACCATCAGCGGAGTGTGGAGTTGACACACCTAACAGAGTTGAATCTTGTCTAAAAAAAAAATCAATGGCCCCCACAGGCTCAGTGTGCTGATGCCAAGATGTAAAGATGAGACAGAAGCTCTTTCTTAAAAAATATCCAGAGTATTTTTTGTCTAAACAGCAACAACGATTTTCCATAACATTATTGTCCAGTCAAGGCTAAGACCATTTCGTATGAAACCTTATCACGTTACAGAAAACAAATAAACACTGTGCTTCAAAACACAAAAGCCACCAAAAGCATCAATCTGTGAAACAATTTGTGCTTCCTCTTTGCTTTCCTACACTCAAGCGCGCGGATGCAAGCGCGCACACATGCACACACACGCACACACGCGCGCACACACACGCACACACGCACGCACGCACACACACACACACACACACACGCACACACACACACACACACACACACGGATGATGTAGGCCCAGAGAGGAAAGAGCGCAGGAAGCCGGGACAAAGCAGGCCGAGGTCACAGAAAGCCGGACTCCTGCTGAGCCAAATAGGCAGCTGACACCATGCGCATTCAGCAGTCGTTAAGTGATGATTAATGAGGTCAGTGTTGAAGAATAAAAATAACTCTACCAGCTAGTTTGATGGAGACAACAAACAAAAAATCTCTACATGCATAAATGATGAAATTAAATGATGAAAACGGTCAAAAAGAACCGGTTGTTTCCAGCAGTCACCAGCCCAAATAAAACCGCTTTCAAATGGCAAACAACGGCAAATGTCTCTCAACACACACACAAAAAAAAAGCTTGCAGCAGCCACCTTTAGTTTCAGTGGCAGGAACATTTAGCAGAAATACTTTCACTTATTGCATACAGATTCACTCTCACATAAAATATAGGATTATTTTACCTGCCTATGGCTACACTCTTCTTTTCAAGATTATCAATTGAGAAACAATTGTGGAGCAAATCAAAGAAAAGCCACGAATTTGTGGAACCAAAAGCCCAAAAGCCAAACACCACAAGCTTTAAAACAATACAATCACCAAGTCTCTCTCGTAGAATTTTTGTCAATTAAATCTTAAAGTTACACCTTACTGCTTCATAGACAAATATTCACACATCATAAAATGATCACATTCAATGCTACAATCAATTGAACTTGGAGAACAAAGAGAGAACAGGATGCAATTTGTCATGCTGACACTAACCTCGTAAAATTAGCGCGTAACCTTATGTGCTGTCATTAAAGGTTTTATGCAAGTAAATGTATTTTTCTCTCTTTTTTTGAGACACATTTTTTTTAAAACCCAAATAATAATAAACAGCCTTGTCTCATCATTCAGTCATCGAAACAAGTCTGTGCTGCTCTCTGGCAAAAGCAGCTCAGTGATTATAAACCACAGCATCAGCAGCTACTTCTCTAATAACACATCCTTCAAGTAGCAATCATACAGAGAGGATTGTTATCACTTACTGAGGATGGCAAGCCTGGAGGGACCTTCCGTACTTTTTTGGGATGAAGTTCTGAAAGGAAATAGCCAACACAATAAAACAAATAAATGAGAGTTTAACATCCGCATTTCTTTTAATAGGACAGCTCTTGTTTGGATTGAATCAATTTGGCAACGAGGAAAGAGCAAGGACACTTCTGCAACTGCCTGTCAATGTTATTTACAAAGACTGCAAACAATGGGAACAAAATAAGATGCGGAAAATATAAAAGACTCACTACGAAAAGGCAGGCTAGATTCCCCCCCCTTTTGCTTTGATAAAAGAAAACAGGTTATGTTTATATTATTTTGTATTAGGACAGTGTTTTCTATTCTTTCAAAGGGAGCAAAGAAGCAGTCCATTAACTGGGAAGGGGAGACTTTGATGGAAAAATGAAAGAATGTTTTTTTGGAAATTGGCCCAGGACCATTTGTGTGAGTATGCGTGTGCATGTGCGTGTGTGTGTTTGCGTGTGTGTTTTCCGTGTCCTATCAAGGCAAACAATACCAAGGCTACACTTGAGCATTATTGTCCCGAATGTTGTTCCTTTTTCTAACGCACTTACAAACTGACATGTCAGGGTGGCGACACATACAAAAAAATAAATACATGAATACATAGATAAATAAAAGACAAATCTCATATTCTGGCACAGCATATTTAACAGGTAATTCAAATTGTATTTTGCATTGAAAAGGTTTTCATCTTTGTATTTCAAACTGGTCACAATGGAGTCAGCACTTGTTATTATTATCAACATTATTACTTGGAAAACTGTAGCATATGAAATCAAATCAAGAAAAAAAAATTCAAGCATAAAGGAAGTAACTATTGCTTTAAGTCTTGACTCACTAAATGCTAACGTAAACTCAATCAGTGGTGTATTATGTTGAGGAGGAATTTGATTACTGAAGCATGCCCAGAAATGCCAGATAGATAAGACACTTAATTTGTTTTGATTATCTTTGAACATGACTGTGGTTTCAGAAAAAAATCTTTAAGGTAGAAAGAGGACAATTACAGAGTAAAACAAACACTTGATAGCAGAAATATAGATTTTTTTTTTTTAAATTGTTTGCCATTAATATGTATGTTTTTTGCAGATCTATTTTCTTATCCAAATGGTGGTATTTTCCTCCTATTATTTGAAGAAAATACAAGTACATTTTTCTTCTACTCATGCATGAGAGACCAGTCAGTTAACTGATTTATGGTGATTTCTAATTATTCTTGAATGTTTTTTTTTTTTTTTGTTGTTGCTGACAAAATCCTTACTTTATTTACACAATTCACTTTACGTTGTGCGCCCCTAAATTCTCTACTTGTGCCCCTAAAATTTCAGGTAAGAAATAGTTAGACTAGATACTGCATAATGTTAAAAATATAAAAATGTCAGGCTTCATTTCAGTGATATAAGATATACGCGTTTAATTAATCACCAGCAATCTGAAGGTACGTAACCCTAGTGACAGACTTTATGCTACACAATCTATATGTTGTTGGTGTTTTATGTAGGAAAAAAGTAACTTATGTGTACAAAACTCCTTTATCAAAAGCACAGTCTTACCCATAGAGTCCATATGCAGTGGTCTCCTGCGGGGGTTGGTGCCGTAATGCTGGTAGTACTGACCAGGCGGCTTGGTGGGCGACGTGGCACCAGGACTCCCCAAACCCATTTCACCGCCCAAAAGTGTCTGGTCCAGATGCAGAGTGGGACACAAAGAAAGGCAGTGTTAATCCAACCATTTTGTCTACAGTAAAAAAAAAAAAAGTCTGCATAACACAAAACAACCAGACAGTCCAAGCAAAACAAAAGTGTACACTTTAAGAATTGTATTAATCAGTGCATAGTTATTTGGGCATGTGTTCTGCACTTCTGTATGATTGTCCTAAATGTTATGAATAAATTTCAGCTTTAATATAAATGTGCAGACATTGAATCTCACAAGTTGTTTATTCAGACAATAACAGAATACTGAGAAATTGGACATTTCTGACCCATGACTAGCAAAAGTTCACTGGCGCTCTGAGCTCATAATTTCTGTAAAGCAGCCTGAGCTACTGCTGCACAACACTTAGGGGAATCTGACATTGCGACAATAATGGTAAATTTTAAATTTTAATAAATATATCAAGTGTATTCATCTGTGTAAGTGATCCAAGACACCGACAACTATGCACAAAAGCTCTGTTGTTTTTTTTTGTTTTTTTTTTCCTTTTAAGCCTGCCGTTTCAGCTAGAAGACTTGGATGTTGCTTAGAAGTTCTAAAAGGGCTGTTTTTTAAATTGGACTGGTTGCTAAAGAGATTTTAATCTTTACCTTTAGTACTTTTAAGTTTTCATTCAAGCAAAAAAATTAAAGCACTCAAACCACTTTATCTAATGCTGATATCGTTCCCTTGCCAGGACTTTCCCCCGGCAATAAAAATTGAAATCATACTACCAATACAATTGGAACATAAATGGAACAAAACAAAGTCTTTATAGTAATCTCCATTTTGAAAGTATAATAGTAATTCTATGACACAATGACAACAACTACTACTACTGCGGCTACTACTACTACTAATAATAATAATAATAATAAGGATAAGGCAAAAAGCTAGACAAAGAAACTATAACCAACGGGAAAATACAGTCGAACATTTTGAAACTTTTTACAGTACCTCCATGGATGGAACATCATTGCCGAGACTCAGAATCTAACTTCTCCTCTGTGCTGCTTCTGTGACCCTGTTTCACAACTCAGACTTTCCAAACACCTCTCACATTGTCGCTCTAATTAAGTTCAATCATTCTGCAGCAACAAGTGCCGGCTGGGCTGATCAGTGGAAGAGCGAAGGCACAAATAAGACACAGAAGGAAAGATGGATGGGAACTTTTTTAGAGAGGCATAAAAAGTTAGTGAGAAATAAAGAGGTGAAAAAGTGACCCCCCTCCCTTCTGTAAATAGAGTGTTCCACTACTCTGTTAAATTGTAGATCCCCCTCCCGAACGCCCGGCTTTGTCGTCAAGTAATTAGCGTGCAGTGTGTATAAAGCAGAGAGTGGAGGACTGTATTTGTGAGGTAGCAGTGGATGTTTTTCAGACTAATCTGAATTCTGATCAGCACATCGGTCCTCTCTGTGGTTGAAAACAAGAGTTAGCTTGGCACCGATGAGCCAAGAAAGGCTTTTCTCATGCTAAGCAGGGTCTAAGTAGGCCAATTACAGGGCCAGCCTCGGCCTCCGTGCCATTCTCCTGCTTAAAACAAAAGGGTCCTTGTCTTAAATAAAGTCAGCCTCACACACAAGAAGGAGTCAGACACAAAGGCCCGAACACACACACACACGCACATACACACACGCCATCTCGGTCATCTTTCGCCGTGAGACCGTGTGTCATCTGGGGGTAAAAGGGGGTTCCCATTAAAACAAAAAGAGTCTCATTGATTGTGGTGCTTTTCTTTCTTTTCTTGCTTTTCTCCTCTCGTACTTGAGCGCTGAGCCAGGCCAGACGGTCGCCCTGGCAACTAGACGAGCTGGAAGAGAGACAAAATACCCATCTGTCTGTCTGACTGTCTCTCTTTACCTGCTTGTCTCCGTGTCCTTACTTGTAATATACTGTACTCAGTGATGTCACTCTGGATACCAAGTAACAAAAGCGAGTTAAGTGCTAAGTCAATACGTAAGTATGGCTTTCATTCACATTCTGACCAGGGGTGGTGCTAAGGGGCTGGGACACGGCAAGCGGCTATTACTTATGGAAGCAGCCCAAACGGACAGTACAAGCATCAATTGTATTTTCCCTTATGGAGACAGCACTTCACCACCAAGCCGCCAAATATCAATAAGCGTGCAGATCCATGTGAAGCACCCAAATCAACCGATACCTGGAAAAAAGGCTCACATTGGCACCAATACGTGATATCGGTACTCGTTCATCACTACTCACGTATACAAAATGGACAAATTTCATATTAATAACTGTAAAAAATAAATGATTTTGACACGGGTATCATGCAAGATAGTTACCATCTGTTAGCATAAAAAAGACATTTGGACTGTGATTGCTTGCAGTCGTTTGTATTTGTAGTCGTCGTACTTTTATAGATCCCATTAGTTTATGTGCACCACTTGCGCCAGTTCGTTTGTACATGTAAATGACATCAGTGCAAAATGTTTGAGCAGTCCCCTTGTTTGACATCTAGTGCTCCAAAATATTTAGTGGAGATTTGGGATGTGCATGCATGTGACACTCATGCATATGCACATAATACACACACAACAGTGGAGTCTGTTTCTTGCAGAGCTGACTGGGCTTTTCGTGGCCAGCTGCTCACAAAGAAGGAAAGAACTAAGATAGATTACCAGAGAGTCCGGGAGGGAAACGCAGAAATACAGACGCACTGAGAGGGACACAGATGAGTGTCTCTGCCATGACACTCATCAAGACATATGGCTGAATGCAACTCACAGAGTTCTGTGAATCTGACCTTCAGTGATTAGGCTTGTCATCTTGCTGAAGCAGTGAGAATACTTGATGGGTGTGGTTAGAGGAATAACAAAAAGAAAATATCCGGAAGTCGCTTTTGGCAATACTTAAACTGATGAATTTCTCTCTGTGTTTTAAGAAGAACAGAATTACAATTTGCCAAAAGCAAACCTTTTGGCAGCTATCACTGTAATGACTGCGGATGCACAAATTTATCGACCAGACCTACCTTTTTTTTTTTTTTTTAATGTCACCTTATGTTGAATATGCAGATATAAACAAAGTCATTTGTCAAGTTGTGCAGTTCAAGTAAAAATAATGTTGAGTCTTGAATTCTAAGTCAAAGTAAAGTCTAAAGTCAAGTCATTCATAAATTTTAGCCAAGCAATTTGAGTCCTAAGATTTTCTGACTTAAGTCAAGTCATGTGTGTTTGTGTGTGTGTGTGTGTGTGTGTGTGTGTGTGTGTGTGTGTGTGTGTGTGCGTGCGTGCGTACGTATATATACTATATATATATTTATTTTTTTTTGCATGAAATGTTGAGAGAGTGAGAGAAACATTGCAAGGAAATACTGATAAAGCATCAGCACACCTGTATGCCAGCTTTGCTCCAGCTGACACACACTAGTGCACACAGAGCCCCCCCCCCCCCACACACACACACACACACACACACACACATACCAGCACACGCACGCACACACAGGTTCCTGAGGGATTCAAACCCTGAGGCATACCAGAGACATTCAAACCAGCAGAAACCAACAACTCACCATACTCAGGGCAAAGACAGTGTAACCACAAATTGTACCCAATTTGCCACAACCGCAGTTTAAGAGCTGACTTAAATTAATTGAATTCAATTGATTCAATTGATTCAATGACAGCACAGTGTGGTAGCAGTTAGCACGGATGCCTTACAGTCAAGTGGTCCTAAGTTTCATTTTTGGCTGGGACAAGAGTACAACTCTACAGTATGGCAGCCTGACTCACATCTGAAGCGGTCTGGTTATTTCTGGTTCCTGATTTACTTGCCTCCTTCTCCCCTACCACATCTACCTTCTCCTCTCTCTCAGACCAGCGCCACCTCATCACTGTCATGACTATGGTCACCCAGTCCCTCAAAAAAAAAAAAAAAAAAAAAGAAACTCTGCTAGTTACCTTCATCACTACTCGCACTGCTGCTGCTTCTAATTATAACAATGATGGTAAAATATTACATATTACTTTATCCAAACATAAAGGCAAAAATATTACATATTACTTTATCCAAACATAAAGGCAATCTATGTAAGAAACTTAAAAAAAAATAATAGACCAAGCATTTTTAAAAAAACATTTTCTGTACTGCTTGATTGAGTTGTTTTGTTTTGTTTTAAATGATATGTTCAACAACCAGTTCAAGGCGGCTCGGTACTGGTTAGCACGTCTGCCTCACAGTTAGGAGGTTGCGGGTTCGATTCCACCTCCGGCCCTCCCTGTGTGGAGTTTGCATGTTCTCCCCGTGCCTGCGTGGGTTTCCTCCGGGAACTCCGGTTTCCTCCCACATCCCATAAACATGCATGATAGGCTGATTGACCCGTAGGTGTGAGTGCGAGTGTGGATGGTTGTTCGTCTCTGTGTGCCCTGTGATTGGCTGGCAACCATTTCAGGGTGTCCCCCGCCTACTGCCCGATGACTGCTGGGATAGGCTCCAGCACGCCCGCGGCCCCCGTGGGGACAAGCGGTACAGAAGATGGACAACCAGTTGAAGTTTCAAAAGGCTAGCGAAGACTTGCAGGTAGTAGTACGGACAGAAGTAACTTTTTTTTAAACCTGTTGACACAAAAGTGACAATTTGTGCCACCCCTAGCTAACACCCACAAACACACACATGCCCCCCCCCCCCCCCCCCCCCCCACACACACACACACACACAAGCATCAGTTCAAAGCATTATCCTTAATAAGCACTCAATGCTTGGCTTGACAAACACATAGCAATCATTTAAGAACACTTAGAGAGGAATCAGACAGCACATTACACCTCACCATATCTGGCAGCTTTGTGCATGCAATTACAACTAAAAGAGGAGGCTGGGCAGTGGGGAGTGAAGGAGACAATATGGGTATCGAGGCAAAAAAAAAAAAAGAAAAAAAATGAAGGGAGTAAATGTAAATGAGCTAAGCCTAAAATGTTTGACTTTATTAGTGCTTCGATTTGAGTTACACAATAAGATACTATATGCAATTTTGATAATGACTCAAAGAGAAATGATCAGTACACAATGTATATTAAAGGTGGGTTGGATGAAGACTAGAATTTTCTGAAATAAGAAAACTTGGAACCTAAGGATCAGATTCATAAGAAAATCATATTTAAACATTATCTTAATAAAATATTAAGATAATATTTATCAGTTTTTTGAAGCGGCTTAGATAACAATAATCACTATATATAAACGTTGCTGCATGATTAATTTAATGAAGATAAATGTTTGTTACGTGGTTGTAACTGAGACTAGATAAACAGAATTGCTTCAACCCGCTTCCCTTTTTGAGAAGTCACGTTAAACATAATGTGAAATGAAGCTGTAATAAGTCTGTAGTTTATGTACTTGCCAAAATAAACAAATCAAATCAAATCATAAATGTTTGTTTTAAAGTCTTACATACTGGAGTTCAAAGGGCATTCTAAACTTTACTCCAATCATCCTTTCAGTAATGCTTCTCCAAGCCAGAGTCCCATTTCTGAATTTAAGTACGACATGCACTACTCAGCACAAAAAGAAAACAGCGGAAGAACTTTTTGGTTCGAGCTGTTTAAAACCAAATTTTGTTTTGCATGCAGTTTGTCTCTTCTGTAGAAGCAAGAAAAGGACAGTGAAACTCAACAGGGAACTGGGTGGCCGTGACACTCCTAATTACCAATAATAGAGAACATATAAATGTTGTCTTGTTGTTCTCAGTTTTTACCATTTATGTGCTATCTAGTAGGCATGAGCATGTTTGCAAACATCCTAACCCAAGAGTTATGAAAATAGAATGGTTGGACTCGTGGAATCGTGACGGTGAAATGATTTGTGATAAAACAAAAATAGAAGTAAATACTTGGTTTGTACAAAATCAATGTAAAAACAAAGAGATAAGGTTCAACTATTTTGACAGGGTTAAGGGGGTGGGGTACCTTGTTTTGGCAGAGGTTCAATTTTCCCAGCCCCAAACAATAATTTAAAATCAGAGGGCTGTACTATACGTATAAACTCCAGCATATAACGAAAACTGATAAAAGCTGGACTTGCACTTTGGATTGTAAATGACACATGTAATCTACTGGTAAATCTTTTTCAAAGTGATTTCATGTAAAATTGGGTCCAGTGAAAAGCTTCAGATGAAAAAGAGGTTCACAACATGAAGCAGAAGACTGCAACCAAAAGAGCAATTTTAAATCACAATTGACCAAAGCATTAACTGGATGTTTTTTTTTTTTTTTTGCCTTTGTTGATGTAAAATTGCTTATTGTGATCACTCAGCCATTCATGTTGCAATCATTCAACATAAAGTATTTGACAGTTTATTACGACTGCAAAAGCCGTATCAGGCAGAAAATAAAACACCAGTCGGAAAATGTCTCACACTGAAAGTGATTAGGAACAACTTCAAAAGATCTACTGGCACCTTTGCACTTGTATAAGATGAATATTTCTGAAACAATATACACATTTGTGCCACTGGAGTTTTGTGGTTGAATGCATTTGTTAACATGAATTTGATTATGTGTATACATTAATACACAGTGTGTATAGCTTGCCAAAAAATGAAATAAGCTTAGGAGCTTTAAAAAACAAAATGAAATTTAGTAGGGGTTAGATTGACCTAAAACAAACAACAAAACTTTTAATGTGTAAAAAAATAAAAATAATAACTTTCACAATCTTCAACAAAAACCGAAGCCAAGTGCGAAACTAAAAGCTAAATTAACCCAAAACTCAAACAGTACAAATCTATTTGACTGCAGATTAAACTGAAGTCATTTGAATCTGCCAGCTGTCACCATGTGAGCTCATCTTCTCCTCTAAATGTTATTTTACTGTTTTTTTTTTTCTTCCTTTTATTACAAGGACAGAATTTTCACTAACAGCCAAGGATGAAGCCAAAGGATTTTGGACTTCAGCCCAGCATGTAAATTTATCTGCCATTTCCAAACAATTTCCATCAAGAGCCATTCAGACTGTGTGGAAGGATAATTTGACTGCAGCTCAGCAGGAAAATGGCCAGTGATGCACTAATGTTTGATTTAGTTCATATTTTTGTCCTTTACCATTTGTTGTAACCCCACATAAAGACCACAGCTGCATATAAGAGGAGGTCGTAAATAAAATATCTGGGAATCTATAACAAAAGGCGAGATTAATGGATGAATGCTCTAGATGGATGATACATGCACTATGTGAGTGCTTGGATGGATTCATTGAAACCATCCATCCATCCATCCATCCATCCATCCATCCATCCATCCATCCATCCATCCATCCATCCATCCATCCATCCATCCATCCATCCATCCATCCATCCATCCATCCATCCATCCATCCATCCATCCATCCATCCATCCATCCATCCATCCATCCATCCCATCAAAACAATCTAGGAATAAAACAAATGTGAGTGATGAGATTCAAGACTGTTAAGCTGAAGTTAACATTTAATAATTTATTCAACTGATTGTAGTTGTCAGCAGTGATATGTGAATATGATTTTAGACTAAAAATTTGCCCCAAAGCTTGTTTCTTGTGTTATGTGTTTGCTTGTGTATTTTCCTGAGCTTGTCAAGGCCATCCTACGTCCTCGGTACACAAAGGAAAAGCTCAAATCAAAGGCAGGAAGCTTTTTTTTTTTTTTTTTTTTAACAGAAAACCCAAACAAGCCCTTCAAAGTCCACATGGGGAATTAAGGGGTGGGGAAAAAAAGATTCTTGGATGAATTCCAATTCAATTGTAAACAATTCAGACTAGGTTAACGCATATTAGTAATCAACTGTTAAAAAATGTAAAGCTGGCTGAAAGAAAGAAAAAAAGCATATTGTGCCTTTTTTCATTATGTAATTATGTAATACAGTACTATTCTTATCTAAACACACGTACAGTATATTCTGGTGAATATAGATGTCAGAGTAGAGCAGGAGTATACATATATCAGCAACCAACAACAACTACAAATCTACTCACAGGGAATTCAAGCCACTTTTGGTTGCTACACTTTTATACTTTTACAACAACTGTGTTAATGAAAACGAATTTGATTGAGACATGTAAATTACTTGGTCATATCTTCTCAAATTTGCGCGATAAAGATATGTTTAAGACTGTCAACTGCGATGTGAGCTTTAAATACTTAACCAGCTAAATTATAAACTACAGCTATCTGCACAAAATCACAAACAACTGTGAGCCAAACTGAAAATGAGAGGATGGCTGGAGTATTTTTTTTTTTCATTTGAAACATGCAGAATCCATTGGCATGGTTTATCTTATGAAGGCATTACTGCAGGTTTGTGTATAATGGCACCCTTTCAAATTACCACCACTTTCCCAGAATGGCATTCCCGCATTAAATAATTGCAATGAACAGATCCATTTTCTTGACATATATTCAGAATTTGTGTGCAATTCACTCACTTTAGGAGACTCATGATGCCAAAATGGTGCACGACTCCTCCAAAACCGAATGTAACCAAAGCAAATGGTAAATTGTCAATACCCTAACCAAAGTTTCCAAAGGAAAACAGACCTTTTGTGTGTATGTTTAAAATTCAGGTAGCATCTGTTATATTGGCACTGTTATTGGGTATAGTATTATTCTACTTTCAACCATAAAACGCTCCATTGCAAATGAAAGGTGTAGTGACTAGAGGCATCTGTATCTTTCAGTTACCGAGCGGTTAAATAAAACGATCTAATGTCCCTCAGGGATCAATGAAGCTTCATTCAAAGCGCAAACCACTGCTGAAAAGGGAGATATAATACATATTCATTACGCTTTCTAACATCTTTTCATTCCACTGACTTTCACAAGGACATACATCCCTTTGATAAGCTTTAATTGATTAAACCCATAACGTCGTTCTCAGGCAACTCAGCGGACAGCATGACTATGATGAAACCTGTGTAACATCAAACTAGCATCTGTACATTTTCTGAATTATCAGCTTGTATTTTCTAATGGGTGAAGTATAGTTTGTAAGCACTGAGCTGAATTGATTTTTCAACATTACAAGTCTTCGCACCAAGAAACGGTCTTCAATAGTCTACATACAACATAGTTGCTTTGTAGTTTATGTGAAACTTTCACTTATTACATAGAATCAGTAACTTAATACATAACTACAATTCAAATCTGCCTCTATAAAAATACAATGTCATTTATGAAAAAAACAATATCTGACATGTGCTTGGCATGTTTACCTTAACATCATTAAGTCTTTAACCACTTCCATTTAGCTGTGTTATGTTTTCTTGTGAGCTTTCTTGTAATCTGTTTAGTCTATTGTGCCTTGTGTAATAGCCATTCTTTTAAATTGTTCTAGCCCTCTTGTGTAGTCCCATTAATTCTTTGTGATCCCACCTTTCCAACTTTAAAGGTTTGTCTTTGTCACTGACTTTCAGATTGTGCACTTCCTTCTATTTATTTATTTTCCGCAGCAGTGCTTTAAATGATAGCTTTGGAAGTTAAGCTAGATGCAATATCCTCAATTAACA
This sequence comes from Syngnathus scovelli, assembly GCF_024217435.2. Classification (NCBI taxonomy): domain Eukaryota; kingdom Metazoa; phylum Chordata; class Actinopteri; order Syngnathiformes; family Syngnathidae; genus Syngnathus; species Syngnathus scovelli. Next base: position 7,624,447 of record NC_090859.1, read on the forward strand.
ACCACAACAACAACATATGCAATCTATACTTTTTCACACAGCATAAAATACTAAATTTGATCTCTTTTACTGACCTGGTGGCAGTGCGGGTTCGATTCTCGGCCATATGAGTATGAACTCCTCTCTGATTTACCTGCAGACAGGATAAAAAAAAAAAAGAGAGTGT